>NC_054540.1:16954053-17171553 GCF_017654505.1 Polyodon spathula | reverse complement strand
TCTGTTAGTCATATGTTCCCAGGAACGGTGCACCTTCAACTTATGGAAAATGCCCCCATCAGGTTGGCCTGATGCTGCAGGTGAAAAATGTATTGCTGATTCAGTCTAAATTGAGCATGGCGTGACTGAAGGTAAGCCTTGAAAAAATGGGTTGGATATAAATGGGGTGTCCTTTCTGCATGTATTCCATGGATTCCATGAGTGTATAAGTCTGGGAAACACATTAAGTCCAATTTTTTTCACCATCTCTAGCGAAAATGACTTACAAATGCTCCCAGGCATGTATCAGTTAAGCTTTGTTAGGTGCACGAAAGGCCTCATTAGCACATTCATTAAATGTGTCCATAAATGCATGTGCACGTTTTCAGTCTGATGGAACTATGCTTTGAAGGATGTTCAATCCAGAAGGAACAAGATCAGTGTTGGAGTCAATTCGACAGATCTCATGACATTGCCATATGTGTAAGTTTTGTTTTTCTTTGCTTGCCTTTCTTCATCACTTGTGATTTCGTCTGGCAGTGCCTTGGCCTGAGCATTGTTTTTGGGCTCTTTCAGGGAAAATTTGGCCTTGTCCTTTCTCATTAATGGGAATGAATGATACATACATTGCTTCCCAAAAGTAAGCTTCAGTGTTTGATGTGTGTTGACTTGTGCCACATATCATGTTTGCCATTTGGGAAACATTATCCTGTACAGTTATTTTAGTAAGAAGTGCATGTATTTAGTGTTGTAATGCAACAAATTCTTGAACTAAGCTTCTCTGCATTTTCTCAGAAACTTGGAGAGAAAGTTAAACAAGATATGTTGCTGTCATGAGTTTTGCAGACGGATATCTGTCTTTCAAATTCTTCACAAGTTGTGTGATGTGGTGTTATTTTTGGAGACGGTGCCTTACAACTCTTCTTCTGTATGTGTTAGTTATTTGTTTGATCCTTTAATAAATGTTGTGGCTTTGTCTTCTAGCTCTCTCAAGCAAAATGTTGTCAGAATAATGAGGTGTTTTTTCTCTGTGGGCTCTGATGGTACTATTTTTTTTAGTCGTTGTTTGGAAGCCAGGGTCTGTGATATATGTTTGTTTTGCCTAGTTTTTTTTTTTTGGCTCTGGGTCATCACTGTAACATTGTTGTTGCTGTCGCTTTGGGTTTGGGTTGTCATGGTCAAGTTTTGTGCTGCTGTTCTTTCTTTGCGCCTGGGTTGTCATGGTAACTTTTGTGCTGCTTTAGTCACTTTGGCTGTGGCTGACAGTAATACTATTCTTGCTGTCGTTGTCTTTGACAGTGTGAATGTTGATGGTAGTGTTGTAGCTGTTGTTTTTGTCTTGTCTTGGATTCTAACTGTAATGTTCCCGGTGTTAGCTGTAGCCCTTGATTCTCATGGTAAATTTTCTGCAGCTTTTTTTTTTTTTTTTTTTTCGCTTTACCTGTTGGTTGTACAAAAAACAGTTTTCTATACCTGGGTCTCTTTTTACTACCCGGGTAATAAATACAATGTTAAATAAGCTTTGCATTAAGCCTTTTCTTAACTGACACGATATCAGTGTTTACCAAAAAAACAATAACACACAGCGGCAAGTGCACCTCAGTAATAATAGCTGCAGCAACTGTTCTTCTCAGGAACTAAAACAGAAAGAAAACCGCATAACAGCATCCTGTTGGGTTTATGTCAGTGATAACTCTGTGATCCATTAATAATAACAACCATGTGACTTCTAATATGCAACGCTTTATCTACAGTTATTGCGCAGATACAGTTTCTTACCAAAAAGACCAAATAAGCAGCCTTTATTTAAAAATAAATAAGCAAATACATTATTGTGAGCGGTGTGCACCAAAAAACACACTAAAAACTGTTAACATTTATTTTATTTTAATGAAGTATATTAACAAAGAAAAAAGCATGCACTCAAAAATGTGTAAGGCGCAAAGTACAAAATGAAATCAGTATGAGACAAACATACTCAAACACTTACAAAAAGTTTACCTATTTTGTTTGCCATGTTAAAAAAAAACATATATATATATATATATATATATATATATATATATATATATATATATATATATATATATATATATATATATTAATATATTAGATATATATTTATATATTAGCACATTAAGCGTGTGTTTCCTCCTGTGGAATTAAATTTAACTTGGCAAACCTTTTGGAAAACCCATTTGGTAAAGATGTTTACGACAAGCTTTTCTACGGACCCTGGCTGCCATGTTTTAAAACAACAATAACAAAAAACAGCGTAATTAAGCGTCGGTCATATACAGTATTTCTTGGGTGTCGTACTTCGTGTAAATTGTAATTATTGACATAAGTTTGACTCTGTACAAGAAGAAGAACTTCTTCTTCTTTCTTCTTCTTCTTCTTCTTCTTCTTCTTCTTCTTCTTCTTCTTCTTGTTTTTCCTCCCAAAACTTTAAAGTGCTCCTGTTTGCGCATGGTGTCACCAATCAAAATGACACTTGGCATGTATCACCCGTGTAGATTACAGTTCAGATGCAAAAAAAAATAATAATAATTGCGCTCCTGCATCAACCAAGATTGCGGCCAGACCTGCGTTTCATTCTTAAATTTAAAACCGCTTCAGCTGAATTCAGTTTACTTGATTAACTCCAAAGTTGACAAGCATCATCCCCATGTCAATACAATTGACCTTTTCAAAAATAATGTTTGTACGTAAGCCAATATGGCCACCTGTCGCATTTCTTTAAAAAACTTTCAAAATCTTCAGTGAAATGTAAAACTAGCTTATAACTTCTTACGAAGTGCAGATAGGTTAATGGTTACTATGGAACACATATAGGAAACCATATGTGCTCTATCCTTATAGGAAACCATATGTGCTCTATCCTTTGACCTAAATGTAAAATTAGCTTATAACTCTTTATGGTATGTAAATAGGGCCATTGCTACTATGGTGTTTAAAGTTATAAAGCATTGTGAGATAATGAACTAATGCAGTATTTTGAAAATTTCCAAATAGTACTGAGCTTGGAAGCTGTAAAAAAGCCAGCCTTAATAATAATAATAATAATAATAATAATAATAATAATATAATAATAATAATAATAATAATAATAATAATAATAATAATAATAATAATAATAATAATAATACCTCCTAATCCTAAGTAGTATAACTGTGATTCTTAAATGTGAAAAGTTTTGAGAGATTTGTTCTTGAATAAATTAGGCTTCCATAGCTGGCTTGGGAAGCCTATTGTTATTGTAAAAAAAAAAATTGGTTTTTATTATTTATTTTTTTTAAATGGGAGGTATTATCCTGGGTAGATTACAGTTCAGATGCTAAAAAAAATTGTGCTCCAGCATGGTGGCCTGACTATATAGAATAGCTCCACATCGGGCATTACCCGGCATTATGGACTGCTTGAGTGTAACAGGGCCCGAGATAAACCACCCAAGCAGTACGTAATTGCCTCTGCATATAGTTTCCATTTTACAGTTTGCTTTGTAGATTGATGCTTGTAAAATACAATGTTAGTTATTAATAGTGTCTTAATTAATTTGCATGTAGTATATTTATTGCAGTAAATATATCTAATCACATGCATACTATGTTTCAGGTTATACTAAAACAAGATGACTCGTGTTCTCAGGGATATGAACAAACTGAATCAACAGAACTGGCTGTCTCAAAACCATGGCTTGCTAAGTGTCCACAGAAAGGACAACGCTTGGTGAAAAATCCTGTAATGCGAGCATTAAGATGTAAGTGAAAGTAATTCTAGTAAGTGTAAGTGATTTAATCTAAGACAACTAATATATTCTTTTTTTAGTATGCCATCAACACGGTGAGAATGAAGTGATTCAGACTTCAATAAAGCCATTAACTTAAAAGACCACACTTCGTAAAGGGCAGTTCTGATGAATAATGTTAAGTAAATGACAGGAGCTTGTTCTTTCAAAATTGCATGGAGGATAAGACCAAATATAACACATCTAATATTTTCTGTTTATTTTAGGTATTCCATATTTAGGTTCTATACAGTGCACTCTGTTTATAAGAATTACTGATTTAAGAATCAGCTGCAAATTGCGATCAAAACCACTGTGACAAAATCTATACTAACCATGCTAAAATATTCAGCATGTAAGAATCAAGCAATCCACTTATAAGAATCATTTCAGGGCAAACTGACTGCATGTAATTTGACACTGTATCACATGCAATGATGTGTACAGCCAATAAAACTGTTTGTGAATTTGAATTTGATCACATCTCGCGTGATTAGGCACGTATGCAGCATGTATACAGTATATTCCCTTGTCCGCGGCGACTGCCTGTCGAAAAAAAGCAAGTCGTACAGTTTACGTGCAAGTCGACATGGCAGAATTATTATTTTTTGTTTCTTATTGAAAATGTGTTTTAATAAAGTGAATGCACATTAATTGAATACATACTGAGTACAGCAGTGTTACTGGGTGATATGCATACAGAGGGAGGGGAATTGTGTAGCGACATGGTGAGGAGGGGGATGGGAAATTGCAGAGTTTGCATCTTCACTTAGTGAAAAAATGTGTGAGGTTTGCATCGCAACTGAAAAACTAGGCAAGGCAGTTAAACTAGGCACCCTCACAAGATGAGTGCTTCTCAAGTATACTGTAGTAAAATAGGTCTCTGCAGCCTTGAGTAAACATAATTGTGATCATATAACAAGTTGCTCATCCATGAGGGCTTGTTTTGATGTATTGTCTTCAGTGATTGTGCACCATTGACATTGCAACATGCGCAGAGGCGCTTCTGTTAATTGTAATCATATCAGTCCGCTTTTATGAATCAATCGCTTCTAAGAATCAAATCATCCGGGACCTATGTGATTCTTTTAAACTGAGCGCATTGTATTTGATTAAGACATTTCAATTGTATTGTTCTACTGCTATTTCAAGTATTTGAATGTTATTTTGTTGTGATATCATATCATTTTCAAATTATTAGCTTAGTTTACAATGTAGAACATTGTATTATATTTAAAACTTAATGTTTAGTGAATGGGAACCGATGTACAGCTGTTGTACTTGACATTGCATTCTATTAAGTGCTTTATGTATTCTGATTATCTATTAAATACAGTTTTAAAGCTAGTTTACAGAGGTAGTAAAGGGAGCTAATGATGGTATGGGATCTAAGTATCTGCCATTGAGCCAATTAAAATAGGACTCTTATTGGCTGCTTACAGAAAGCATTACACTGTCATGAAAGGGGCCTCATTTATTTAATCTTTGATATACAGTATATATTTACATTCAAATGACTTTTTAGACTGATAAAGATGAAGAAAATATGGATCAAGATATAGCTAGCTTGAAATTTGCAGAAACGTGGTTAGCAAAACTTACCCTGGAGTACAACAAAATAGTTTCTATATTCACTGTTACTCTCAAGGATTAAAATGTGTAATGAGAATATTTAACATGTATTATAAGAATATTTAAGTAAAGATATTAGGTAGTGAATATATTCTTATTGTGTTCCACTGTTTAAATATGTGAGCTCAAATATCAAAACTTTAAGCTGGTGTGAATACATTCTTTTTTAGAAAACAGATATTTAAAAATACATGTTAAGTTTTGTAATACTTCATATATTTCCACTGCATGTCTACAAAAAAAAAAAGAAGCAAATCACAATATTCACAATGGCCATTGTCACAATATTCACAATGGCCATTGTCACAATATTCACAATGGCCATTCTCACAATATTCACAATGGCCATTCTCACAATATTCACAATGGCCATTCTCACAATATTCACAATAGTTCACCAGAAGTTTGCTATTACTACACCAGAAATGTTTGCCACAACTATTGACCAGAAGATCGCCACAGCTGTTTGCCAGAACATCTAATTTGCATGTGAAAAGCAAGCTTGTGAAATTTGCCGCAAATTTTCACCACAGGTTTGCAGCAAACTTACCACTACAGTTTGCCAGAAGATCTATATTTTGGTAAGGGCAGTCACGCTCATTTTTGGTGGCAAAAGGTTAATAAGCGCCTACTCTCTCCAAAGCGACCCCCCCCCCCCCCCCCCCCACTCATTTTTTCAATACTTTCAAATCAAAAACAATGTTCTTCTTATACACAATGAAACCAAATAAGTGTTACAGATGTATTTTTTGCTTAGTGATTATTTGTAATAAAATAACATTTTAAAAAGTATTTTGCCATGGTGCTGCATCAATGATTTCCCAGAGGCCAATTAGTGCCTACTCTCAAATAGACGCTTGTACCCAAATAACCACCCAGGTAAAGAGAAAATGCGATATGTTATTATTGATATCACATTTCTTTCACAGTCATAATCAGGAATCTATATACCAGTATATAGACTTCTCCAAAGCAAACTTTTCATGACTACTTTCTTTACTTGAGATAAGATGCAAGATAATATGTGAGAGTCAGCTTAGATTGTTCCTTTAGTTAAGGAATGTGTGTTTAGTCTAGATCTCCTATTGGAGATAGGCTTTTGTTTTCTTTTGTTTAATAAAAGTGTGCAATGCGCTGAAACTTACAGTTTTTGTGTGTGGGTCACTAATTGAAGGATGCAAACCAGCCTGGGCTGGGATGCTTTGCCACAGTTATGAAGATATACTGTGAAAACAGAATGCTTTCCCTATGAGTGCACTGTAAAGCCTGTTTCAAAGGTGTCTGTCCTGCTTTTTCCAGGAGATTGCTTTTACTCTACAGATGTCCTTTTGTTCTTTTTTTCCCCCCAATACATTGCTTTTGCCCCGTGGTGCCCTCACTTGTTTTCTGCATGACTATAAAATACTTGATAAGAATGTTCTTGATTTATAATAGTTTTTAGTATTTTATTTTTGCCTAAAGCTGCAGCTTTTATCATTGCAGCACTCCTACATAGTTAGAACTTTCACCTGTAATTCTCATGTGCAGTTCCAGAAGAGAAAATATACTGTATTAAAATGCCTTTTAGGCATTCAATAGCATTTGAAATGGAAACTAGGACCGGAACAGTGTCATTCTGATTGTTACATGGATTGCTTTGCAAGCCAGCCTGTTTCTGTGTAGCTGTTACATGACTTTCTTAACACTAGTCAAGGGAGCTTACAAAAGGCCTTGAAGAAAAGGTGAGCTGATATGAACTGCTTCAATTATGGGTTTGTGCAGCTTGCGGTGGCATGCAATATGTAAGGTCACGATGTTTCTATTAGCACAGCCTCGGCTGCAGGAAGGAGAGTATTGGGTGTGGAAATAAAATGAGCAAAGTTTTCACAGGATCCATGTGCTCTGCATAGAAAAAGTTAATGATAACACTGAATTAGTCATACTTACCATCTTTAATTTTACAGCAAGCTGATGTTATTTACTGTAAGTTAATTTCAATCAGTCTGGGTGTCCTTAAAAAAGCTGATTAAAAAAGTAATACAATGTAATTGTAATGTTCAAATCAATTGGTAATAAAATAAGAAAAGTACTATGCCATTCCAATTTTAATTTTGCCTTTGTCAACCCTGGATGAAAAGGGCTCAATATTTGGGTATTACAGGACTTGTTATGGCTGCAGAAACCTTAATGGATTTATATGAGAAATAATGTACCCTATAATGAAAAGATGATCATGACACAGTCAGCCAATTACATGTAATGAACAAAGCACAGAAGCAAAAGCTATTACTGCATAAACACCATGGGCAATTATCCTTACTAACATGTTGTTAGCTTCACCAAGAGAAACAGAATCAGTGCCAAAGGGTGTTAGACTTGTCAATAGATATGATAATAGAGAAACTTGAACCATAGCAACAGCAATCTACAGTAGCTAAAAATAATATGTACAATACAAGTTTGGAAACGGCAGGGCTCTAAGCTCATGAAAAAAAAAAGTCATACAAGCCATGGTTAGATAATGTGCAATAGTAAAAAAAAAAAAAAACACCCCAAAAAAACATTAATCAAAAAACAATTATAAACGTATATGGCATTTCACATATCATTACACTGATACAATGCATGACATTTACATGAGGGTAAATGTATTTGAACTGACACAAAAAATGAGGCACAGCCAGAATGATCATGAAAAACACACACAGCTGCTGTCCAATCAATGTTTTCTTTTTATTTGATCTCTTACAAAACCATGACAAACATGGATTGTTTAATGCGCATAATACATTGGTCGATGCTTGATTACATTGTTTTTTATATACTGATGCATGTTAGGTATGCTTGTTATTTTGAAAACGCAGCTGCTTTTTATATAGGAGTGTATGCTAGAACAGAACAAACTTTAATGGAAAGCATCTTCAAAGCTCAAATACGGCATATGCTGTTTTTCCTATATAACAAATTCTAAATCCACGTTGTCTAGTTGATACAAAAAAAAGCTATCAAGCGCCAAATGATTATTTTCTATAACTGTTACATTGTCAGATGTAATAGCTGTTGCTAAATATAAAAATTGATTATTGAAACACATTATTTAATATACAGAAGTATGTCATGCGGAGCCAGTGGTTAAAGGGAAGGGGAACCAGTCCCCCCAGCTAAGAAAACTGTTAAGGTGACCCCCCCCTAGCTATATAGAACAAGGGCCAAGGGGACACAATATAAGCTAACACAATATAATAGGATCTTTCAAAGTTTGTGGAGGAAGCATATGATTATAGATGAAAACAATAGTTACATTGCCATTGTGTGGGATAATCTTAACAACTGTTATTTTAATAAAACAGGACACAAGTAACAGACCACCACCAAATCTTACCACACAGTTTTCTCCTCCCTACCTTATATAAACAATAAAAAATGATGGATTCCTAGATTACTCTGCAAATATAAAAACTTTCAGAAAGACGAAACCATTCTGGTTATTCCCAGGTGAAGAAGTTAGGGCAGTCTACATGAGGGGAGACACACTAAATAATATATTAATAAGAGCAAAACTTCCACAAGATTCTCCTAACATATTATAAAATATAGGCTCTTAGGTTATAATAACATATAGGCTATTGGGCTATATATTGATTTGAAACTGTTCATACAATTCAAGGAATTGATATTTGGACCGGTTCTTAAGCAGATCAAAGATGAATCCTCTCTTTTTATGAAAGAAACCTTATACTTACTCCCTTCTCTGATCTATATGCCTATGTTCTAGAAATAAAAAATTAACTCCAATGTCATGTGTCTAAACTTGAATGACCAAAACAAGGAAGCCTCTATGGTAGATAGATATCTTATATACAGCAACTACTAATACTTCTGGAACCTAGTGTGTTTACCAAGCTGCAGGAAGTGGGTTCCATCAATAATTGTAATTACCATTTCGATTGCAGATGATTAAATAATTCCACTTGTAAAGCCATTATCATGGCTTTGGTTTAAAATAAAACATCAGCTGAACACAAAGGTTTATTCACAAACAGCAGATTAAAAAAAAAAAGGTTAAAATTGCTAAATATCACATTTAAGGTAAAGACATCCATCATAATATAATATTGACAACATAAATGTGACAGCTGACAGTATCACTCGTGAGGTATAAGGTCGTTCTATCAAATATATATATATATATATATATATATATATATATATATATATATATATATATATATATATATTTGATAAAACCCCAAAATTTACGATCAGGGGTATATGTATAGATCTAAAAAAGACCCACATCCAAAAGTTTTTTCTATATATATAGGTATATATATATATATATATATATATATATATATATATATATATATATATATATATATATATATAAATATATATATATAAGAAAACTTTGATCCTGGGCTTCTATTTAAAGCCCCACATAACTGCATCTTACTCTGGAAGGAACCACTGATACGCAGCCTTTAGTCTCAATCCCATCAGCTCCTGGGAGAGTAAGCACTAATAAGGTGCTAGAGATATAGAGAGAAAGCTTCTGAGTTGAGACTTCTCTCACCCAGTAGTAATAATCTGTTCTTTAATCCAAGCACACCCTTTCAGAGCTTGTCCGTCTCTATTTCTAAACTTAATATAGGTGCCACGCAATACCTGAGGACAAGGCCACTATCTGCTGGGAAGGCAATCAAGTTGCTTGCCCTCGTTTTCAGGGTCTAGCAGGAATTGAGGTCCCCTCTCGGTCTGTCCAATCCCTGCAAGTGAGTGCTGGCATTTTAATCCTGTTTGAGAGAATAGAGGGAAAAAAAAATGAATTTATTAACTGTGAATGTCCTGTTTTTACTATTGTAATAAATTGAACTATTTCAGTTCATAATGAAAAAAAAAATGGACAGATATTATTAAAAAAAAAAAAAACATATATGAAGCCAATGGGGAGATCATTTTAAATACAAAAATTAGGAAGGGGATTAGTCTAATATTAACCTCAAAGGGTATGATGGCATAAAATGATTTGTGGCAATTTATTTCTTTAATTGAATCTAAAATGTAAGTGTAAGGCCACTCTAAAGGGAGCCCTGCTATCTTGATAAGGGAAACTAATGAGACAGCCTTTGCAATGCCGGTCACATACCAACCACAGTGACAAGGACCTCTATCAAAAAATAAAGCAGAAGATAAATGAGATTTTTCTAATATCCATTTCACCCATTGTTCATGAGTGTCATGAGATACCACTTCTATTTATCCTGGTGGCAAGGAATGAGGTTCAGAGCAAGCTTAGGAACGACTGGATGTCGCTCACAAAAGAAAAATATTTTGCATTTATAAATTCTTGTTAGGAAAACATTTCGGAGCAGCACTCTCAAAACCACCATGTTGTTTTTACTACAATAAAGAGATAATTTTTTTGTATGTATTAAAAAAGTTTCTAAATTATAAATGTTTTCAACACAGAAGATTTTGTGATAACACTGGTATTGTATCCAATGGTTTCAAAATATACTGTTTAAAATGAAATACTGCAGGGCATTTTATTTTAATAGTTGAAGCAGAGCTTCTTACCCCTAGGTGTCATATGGTAAACAAAGACTAACTTTAATTAAAAAAAAATCCTTTACTCAGATTTAATTAACCAGGGAGGTTTCATAGAACTTTGGATAATGAAATGGTATTAAATAGCTCATGATGTATTTTCAGGGGCACTTTTTAAGAATACAAAATAATAAATAACTCACTAACATACTTGCAAATGTTGTTCATATCTGTTATTGGTTAGTTACAAAATAGCAACCTTTTTTATAAACTAATAAATAAATAAAAAATAGGTCATCTAACTATTTACCGAACATCTTGGATGTCTGTTACATAAAATTAATCTAGTTGTCAAGAATTAATAAACAAATAACAAAATGTGCTCCAAAAATAAAACATGTGCAAAAATGCTATGTGTGTGATAGGATAGAAAAAGCAGAATAATGTAAGGAAAGCATTCCAAACACATTTACCCTGTAACAGCTGAAAAGGTGAACATTGAACAGACAAGAGACTCAAGTCACCAGTAATGCAATTCATCGAGAATGAAAGAGGATTAGTATTCAAGGAAGGCTGAGTTTATTAGAATGCTCTGTTTGAAGAAATTGCTGTTAAAGGCTTTACAGATCACAGTTTTATGATCTCGACTGCAAAATAGGTGCCTGTGCTGGAGAGTCATGTGGCTTTAAAAAGGTCACTTGAACAATCATACAGATTCAGGTAGCTAAATGCCATTACAGCTAAACAGGAACGACCATGCATAAAACGTCAGGAAAGCTGCCTGAAAATGAAATAGCTACTACGATTCTACAAAATCATATAGTTTTGCATTTATGAACTTGCATACACAAAATAACAAATGGTCAAAAGTGACTTAAATAGCAGTAAAAGTTTTAAAGTAGTCACGAGGATGGCAGTATACAACACATCATCCATCGGCCACCTTCATTCATTGAATAACGAGTACATAGTACTGTGTGAACGTGCACACATGTCCTCCAGAAGTATTTTCTTCCCTGCATATGAACATAAGCACTGTATAGTCACACCCAGTGCAATAGCACAGTGCCATTAACATATCAAAATGTGCAGCTGATTCTGTCTCAGGACTCTTGCCTAGTATTGTTTGTTACTTTTAAGATATGTTAATGTATGCAGCAGAAGGCAATTTAAATAAATATCTGTCATGTAGAGTTAAAACTGTCTCTCCAGTGTTAATTATGGAGCTCTCAGGAAGGCAAAGGGAGGGAGAAATATCTCACAAGCCCAGGGAGCCAAGTGACAGCTCTGTACCTCTGCCAGCAAAGCAGTTTGACATCACAAGCTCCCACTTCCTCTCTCTGAATATGCATAGGAATTACTTAGAAGAGTTCATTTCAAGAGGTTTAATTGAAAATTAATTTGTTTTTACAGTGTTTTCTTTTCTTTTTTTTTTTTTAAAGCAAAGCACTTGGAATAGAACCACTTCAGCCTCAATTATTACTTGGTTGCAAATCAAGCTTACATTCTGTACTTCTGTGCAGTTTTTGAAGGAAATTAATCTATTTACCTCTTTTAATTCTAACTATCATATAAATGTCCAATAGTGTGGCACAAAAACACTGACTACTACAAACATGGCCAAAGGAAATTAACATAGCCACCCTGTTCTTCCTTGTAATACTGTCTCTCAAACAGAACAGGGCTCCAGACATATGTTTTGCCTTAGGAACCCCAGGTCACGGTCAGCAATGATAAAGCTTGGATCTGAACCTGTGCTCTCCAGGATATAGTGTGCATCCTGCACTCCACGCAGAGCACCTTTACTGGATGTGCCACTTGGGAGCCCAGATTTTCCCTCTAAATTCTCATAAATCTCTCTTAGCTCTCCCTTAATGAGCCCAGAGTGGGTCGTCTTATACTGTGGCTGGAACCTTAATTACCCATTAAACAATAATTACCTCAAGGCTGCAGCCACATTCCCCATGAGATTTATATAAATAATATAAATAAACAGCTTTTAACAAAACACAAAAGAAAAAGCGCATTGGCCAAACAAAACAAACCCTTTATTTCTAATGCAAAAATGAGTACCTTGTTTGCTGGCTGGTAGCATTCGCTCTTGGTCTCTTTAACTCTCCTCAGAACTCTCTTAAACTCTCCTGCGCTCTGAGATCGGAGTGGGTCTTTTATACTGTGGAGCCTTAATTACCCATTAAATAATTACCTTATTAAAACTCCAGCCACATTCCCACAAGCTACTTAGGATGGGGGATTCAACGCCATCCGCACACAAACACAACAACAACAACAACAACAACAACAGCTACCCCTACTGAGCTTGCCTCTGTAGTGCCAGCCGCTTTTCCTGTATCGTCTCCTGCAGCAGCTGCAGGCGTGCCAGCCATGCCAATCGCATCACCTGCAGCAGTACCAAGGACAGCGACTCCAGCTGCATAGCCAACATGAACAGGCATTCAGGAGACTGGGAAGGATGGTACTATTTGGGAAATTATAACTCCCGGTGTTGATGCTGTGGGAAGACAGGCTGCACAAAATCGACAACAAGGATGAGCAATACCTGAAGATAATATCCTTACGGAATAGAAAGAAGACAAGCGTTGAATTGACAACAGAACTGGCAGAAGGCACAAGTGTCGTCCATCTGTCAATAGTCCAAAACACCTTTGACTATTGTTCCATAGTCCAATTTCTGTGTTCTTGTGCATATTTTAGCCTTTTAGTCTTGTTCCCATTTCTTAACAGAAGTATTCTTACTGCAACAAATCCTTTAAGTCATGATTTGATGGGTAGCGACACCTGTGTCTTCTGACAGTTCTGTTGTCAATTTGACACTTGCCTTTTTTCTATTCCTTAAGGATATTATCTTCAAGTATTGCTCATCCTTGTTAGACAGCTTTTTGGGTCTTCAGTCCTGGGTTTGCCAATTACAGATGATGTTTCTCTGAACGTGTTGATTATGTTTCAGAAACCATACCTTAAAAATCAAATGATGCTAGCTATTTCACCCAATGTTTTTCTTTCTTTATGCAAGTCAAGGTTGTTATAATAGTAGAAAACACTAGCGGCTTTGAGTAAATTGTTGATGCTCATAATGCTTCAGAGTAGAAAAATGCAACCTGTCTAAGACTTTTGCACAGCATTGTTTTTTTGTAAGTAATACATATTGTTTAGGCTGACTATTTGAACTGCATCCAAGGTGTGCAGGTGATCCTGTACCTATTTTTGTTGCTTTTGATATTCCCGTCTGCTATGTTGTTGAACTTTACTGTACCACAACCAACCTTGCTACCTGTTTACAGATACTGCCATGGATTAGGTTGTCTCCTGCCTAATTCCAAATGTTTTTGGTTTCTGTCCTGCCTGGTCATCTGTCACGTGGATTCTGCTTGCCTGCATCCTCCCTCCAACTGCAGTGGTTTTGCCTGTTGTGTTACCCATGGCTGTTGTGATCCCTGTTTGAACTCTGTCTGGATCTCGGCCTATGTTGTTTGCTGCCTGGAATTTTCTGCCTGCACTAACTGTGGTCCAACTTGGATTGACTTGCCTGGGGCTTCCCTGGATGTGGTGACTGGCATTCCTGCAGCTTGATGTTTGTTTATTAACGTCTGCCTGTGCCTTGTTCATTTTAAAATCATTGACAGTGTCTCAAAGTTACTGTATTTCTCAATTACTGCATTTAAATCATGCTTGTTCTCTTTCAAAATATGTATTGAATATTTGCCGAGAGCGTGGACTTTAGGCACCAAAGTTCCGGGCACTATTTTTTTCTACTTCTACAAGAAATGTTTCTACTACTTGGTCCTGCCGACGAAATGTTACTGCCTCTCATTCTGCTATTGACTCTAGTTTCCTACTTAGACTACCAAGAACACAGACTGCTTTAATTAACACCAAGCACTCTTTACTATCCAGACCAGTCAAACTAGCCTTATTTAACACCTGGTCCTTTAAATAATAAGGCTTTGTTATTGACTGAGTTTATCAGATAGTAATCTTGATTTTCTAGGTTTAACTGAAACCGGCACCAACAAAATGACTGCCTTTTGTTAAATCAGGCTGTTATTCTTGGTTTTGGTTTAATTAAAAAATCTCACTCTTCAAAGCATGGTGGCGGATTGACAGATGTGTATAATTTAGATGTTAACTTAACCCCTTTTCCTGTCCCTGTTTTTAATTCATTTGAACATCTGTTTTTTAAAATGACCTCAACCCAGCCACTAATTATGGCTCTTATTTATCGACATAAACAAAATGCTTCCTTTCTCACTGAATGCTCTGATCGGTTATCTGTACTGTGTCCTAAAGATTTTTTTTAAGTGATTTTAATATTCAAATTGACTCCCAAAACTCCCTTCTGGCAGTTGAATTTTTAGCAATCTTGGACCATTTTGGCCTCTCCCAGCTAGTCAATGCCCTTACTCTCAATTATTTTCTAAAAAAATACATATTTATAAATTAAATAAGTTATTCATTCCATTATTATTAGTAATAAGGAAACAAAAATGTACCTGATAAATGTTGTAAAAACATATATATTAACCCTTAGCAGTCCATTTATTCAGTGCTTGTCAGGCGCATTAGGTCCAATTTATTTTCACACGCACTGTTTAAAAGGCACTGAATCATAAAAGGACACTCAGTACTGCATCTCCAGCCAAGCCCCACCCCTTGTTCGCTGTATTTTTCACATACCTCTTTATAGACATGCATACTGATAAATCCTCTCCTAATCACTCGTTTTATCACCAAACTCCTCAATAATGCAATCCAAGTCATTATGTTATTACTATAACATCTCAAAAAGCTCTGTAAATGTCCATAATATTCTTTAAGCACTGGATGCGGAAGCAGCTATCTCCTTTGTTTGTGTCCATGTTATCTCTGTGGTGCATAAGGCGATCAGTTGTGCCCTTTTTTTCGGCTTCATTTGGCTCCTATTGGTCACACTCAGTCATTGAAAGGTTTTCTCTGCTTTTTTCGAAGAAAAAACGACTAGAGATCTGTGCTTTACGTCTTTTTGATGATGTTGGACACTGGACTGCAAATGGTTAAAATGAATACACAGAATAGATGTTCTAACATAACTATAAGCCAAATGCACTCGATGTACAGTGTTTTCATGTTTGTGTTTGCTGAAAATGTCTCTGCCCTCTGAAAATGAAATGCCCATCTCAGTGACGTCACACGTAAAAAACCAAGCCAAGCTGTGAAATTCAACCCCTCCCCTATCCAATGACATGTGTTAACAAGCTGTACTGCAAAGTATGGTAACCCAATAAGTCAAAGAAATTAAGAGTGTTTTTTATCGTGTTTACCCGATCACGGTCCAAAATGACACTTTAGTAAGATTGTGTTTACACGATAGCGAGGCAGTATTTTTGTGTTAAATGCGGCAAAGGCGTTTAACCACAAAAAAGCAGTTGCAAAAAAAAAAATTAATAAAAAATATTAATAAAAAATAAAAAGGCACGTTTATGACCATTTTATTCACAGTCTGGAGCCCTGCAGAAGAGTATTTTAAAAAGGATATGAGACACCACTAAATAGAGAAGAAATGGGAAAACATTTTATAATTCCAGGGAAGGCATTATAAATAAACAATACTGTGCTTGCTAGGGGCTAAGTTGGGATCATCAAACTAATTGTGTGACCTGTGCTGGATATGGTCTCAAGTCTTCTACAGTTTATGGGGTTAAAATCCCCATTAAGGTAATTCACATTTTGCCTCACAGGGATAGTGGGTCTTGAGTATTACACAAGACATATAGTGAATTTGAGTTAAGTCACAATCTAACAAGAAAACTGAGTAATTGGAAGAGGCAAGGTTTTAAAGAAATATATTCTAGAACATCTTTTCTCATTTGAAACTAACTATATATAACACTTCCAATCTGACAATCCATCTTTTTTTTTCCAAAGCCGTACAGCTTTGGGATTGTAGTGAAAAATCCAGAAATCATTATCGATCCTTCAATCAGCCGTTACACACAGCGGTAACTTTCTTTATCTTAATAGTGTGATAACAGCAGGCAGAACAGTAACACTGGGAGATAAGGCTAGATGTATATCACTCCCTGTCAGCTTTCCAAGGCACAATGCTCTTTTTCATTCCTGGACATCGATGAAATCAATACTTCCTCACCAAGAGACTCTGTTGCTGATGACGAAGTAGAAGTAAACTAGAAAACAGAAATGCAGCACACAGGTTTCATTTCAGGTTTTATATTGCTTTTTTTTTTTTTTTTTTTAACAAATAATTGGAGTTGGTTTATTGTAAATGGATCCCAAAGGGCGATTGAATTTCTTGTCAAATCAGACATTCCCATCTAAATCAAAGTAAAAATCATTCTTTAAAGTAGCCTCTTGGTATGGAGCATTTGTACAGATTATAAAATGCATGGATATTGAACGTGATCCTGAATTTGTTGTGGTCATTACCTTACACAAAGTAATCTGCACCCTGGATAGTTCAGCAGACTCTCATGAATCTTTAAAGGCATATCTGAGCTTATTAGAATTCATCTACATCATTACGGTGCACAGAGAATTCCTTTACTCCGTAATTGCCTCAACTCAGATAGATAGAAAGCTTATATTACCATGATTAGCTCGTTTTATCGTTGTGTCATATCTTTTACGTTGGTAAGAAATGACAGTTTTTGATAAAATGCCTCTGGTTGGCAGCCTCACAGCTAGTTTAATGCCATAACTAAGGGTCAATAGATCTGTACAGAATTGTAATGAGTGTGTGGGCTTAGATTATAGCATGATTTCTACCACCTTTTCACAAATACATGATATATTACTTCAATTTTAAACATGTACATGGCACTTGAAATAAGAAACAAAGAGATTTAAGCACTTCTGACACTAATAGTTGAGGCCTGAAAAGTGGAATCAGACAGGGCTGTAGCGTATGGGAAATTCACTGTAATTTGTAATTCACTGTGGCCGATCTTTATAGCAATTAGGCATTCAGAGGTATGGATTTATTTATTTAATTATAATATTTACACAGGCAAAACATTCACCTGTTGTGTCACCTACTCACTTCCGGAATTATAATAACAATTACATATTGTTATGAAACAAACAAATAAAAAACAAATTTACATGAGTAGCTGCCAAAATGATAACCTGACATAGTATTTAATATTGCTTTAAATGAATATATTGTGTTGATGCTCAGGGACTAATATACATAATCTGTATCCAAATATAAGGGCTCTCTAGAGCATTTCTCTTAAATCACAAAGAAAAACAAGGAGATGCAATAATGAATGTGTTATATTATAATCAAGGATGAAGGCTCTGCACTGGTCGATCACGTTTTAGGTTCTTGTTTATGTTCAACTGAAATTGTTCACCTGCAATATTTTTAGATACAGCAAATATTTTTTAGAATTCCAACTTCTACAGAATATTAAAAAAAATATTAGAAACTGAGAACCTACAATGTATTCTTTCACTGTATATATGTCAGTTGCACAAATCGATAATAATATTTAAAAAACAAACATAAAGTAAAGTTGTTCAGCTGCCCAAGTACTGTGTGGTCACAAACTCTAATAATAATATTGTGAACCCAATATTTAATACTATACTTGTTTTCGTGATCGATACAGTATCTACTTTGAAAAAGCAACTAACTAATCCCAAAGTCTTATTGATGCTACAGATGCTGGATTAAAATTCAGAAATAAAAAGGAAACCTTTTTCTTTATAAGATGGAGAAAATTCATCCTTTTACTGTACCAGCCCTGGCAGCAACAGTTCCTCATTCAATATCTAAGATGTTATTATACTTAAATCTCTCAAGTGATTTGTTTATCAATACTGTGGCAAAAATCCCATAGACTGATAGTGTAATAATAATCTTTGTGATAATTATTGTTTGTTCAATGAAAACACTACAATTATTCTCTTTAATAATTTCTTTAGCTGAATAGAGAGGAAAATTAATTTGACTAAATTGATGGATGCTGTGCACTGTAATTGTCAACATATCTAAGTCAAGATCAAATAAAGCTCTATAAAGAGTGCTCGTGTGAACATGACAATACAATAACAGATAACTCCTGGATAAAAATATGCTAATCATATTTGTAAACTTTACTGATGGTACAGTACCTTCAATGTAGGTGGTCAACAGTGGAACATCACAGAGGAGGAAAGAATGACTGCAGATGAAGTTGCACAGCTGTAGCAAGCCATAGTGGAGCTCTTTGAAGAGAATTTTGCAACATACTTCAGCGTTTACAAAACACACTGGAGAGAGGATGCCCAATTGTGGTCCAGTTCCTAGCAAGGCCCCAAAAGAGCTCGAAATATTTTGGAGCTGGAACAGAGACTGTCCTACCTATGAGGGGTGAATGGATGGTGTGCTTACAACTTTCCAAATGATCCTGAAATCTTGGGAACTAGTAAGGGCACCCTTCATGCCACAATACCCCTATACTTGTTTACCATGGATTGAGGTCAAGTCTGGGTGGGTGTGAGCTTTCCTTGTAAGATTGATTGGAGTCCTATTGCCAGCATAATACAGGCGCTCCATAAATGGAAAGTTATTGAAATATTTTGAAAGCAAATATACTAATTGAAATTGTGTATGTCTTCACCAAAGATGGCTTTACTATAGAACGTATTGACTGTACAAGTGTGTTGCTGGAAGAATGCCCAGAAAGCTACAGCATGTACAGTATATATATATATATATATATATATATATATATATATATATATATATATATATATATATATATATATATATATATATATATATATATCAGTCACAAAACATAGTACACAGATATATAGTACACAGCACTTGTTGATATTTGTTTTGTTCAGTTTTTTTGTATTTGTGTAAACCCAGTTTTAGAAAGCTCCATGAGATCAGTTGTCATGCAAGGCCAAATTGGAAAGCAGACATAACTATACCTTCCTGTATGTTAATATTAATTAGGTAATTTGCATTTTAAAGGAGAATTTCTCTCCCTGAAAAGAAAACTACATGGAAACCGAAATTACCTGAAAGGTACTACCAAAATAGCGTGAGAAAAAGGTGAGACTTATTATTATTGTTCTGTGGAAACATCGCCTTAGTAAAGCATAGTTTTTTACAATGTGAAAAGGCTTTGTTTTGAACAAGTTAAGGTTAACTTATTAGTTAATAATCATTACACAATACTTTCTTGTAATCGCAACACTTTACTTGACAAAAACAATCACTTTAAAGTTGCATTAAATAAGGAGATGCCCCTTGGGAAATGTTAGCATAGTCTAGATTCAATATGCAACATTGTGGTTCTGTCAGCATCAATGTTATGATATTGATTATCACAGCTGTCCAACATAAGTCAAAGTGCTTCAGCACTGCCTTGTCCCTTGAGGTATGTGGTAAACGTGAAAGTACCTCTGAACTAATAATAACTGACATAAATCTATAAAGTTATTGCCTGAGGAGATTTGTAGAAGACTTACAATAAACTTGTGCATCTTTTATTTATGAATTTCACATTTTCGCTTATCAATCATTATGATACTTCAGGGGCTGTGCATGCTGACTAAAACTATGCATTGTTGTAAACGTAGAGGTAGAGGATCACACTGGTAGGATTTCATAGGTTAGCTGATTTGCATGAACATTTTCTTTAATGGTGAGACAGATTTTTTCTTTTAAATGACTAAACCTAATATAGTCCTTAATTGTATAAACTAGTAATGTGAAAATAAAACAATAATACAAAAACAATTGTTAAATATTTGTGAATCACACAATTATAAACCTCTTGCTCTGTCTCACTGATCTAATGCTGGCTTTCTAGGTGAAAGTCTAAGTTCACAGTTTCCATGTGGTGCCTCCATAAGTCCCTAAGGTCATAAAGACAAAATTAGCTTGACATTTCATGAAGTACATTTATTCAGTGCTTGAAACATTTACATCACCAGAACCTTAGAGAAAAGGGTATCAACCAAGTATTCATGTTTGCTTATCTATTTTAGACTTATTTCCAATATATTTGCAGGACCAATTTATGTTTTTATCATTTTTATTATAAATATATAATTGCATGCACTTTCATATACATTTTTTTTCCCAAATAAAAAAAAAAAAGATTGAAGCATTACTAGACTAATGTACTGAATATGTATGGGTGCAATATTTTCCCTGCAACATATTACTATTTAGACTGCTTTGTAGTGGTATTGTATGCACTAGTTTTGAACACCAGTCGAGTGATAATGTGTAAAATCAATAAAAGCAGCTCATTTTCCACTGCTCAACTTTTTAGAGCTTTGCTCCAAAACATGATTTTTTCAAAAGCCATTTTGCAACCACTTTGCAACCTTTGCTTCTATTCATCTAATTATCTCAGTGCACATGTAGTTGAGGTCAAGGAGCAAAAGATTGCATTTAGCTTCATTATTTAACACCTAGTTCAGGGCGGTTGAAAGCACACACAGTAGCAGTAAATTAGCTGCTGTTTATTTAGTACCCCTTGCCAAGACAAAGACAGCTAAATGTTATAGTTTTCGTAGTATAATGTGCACTCATTTACATATTATTGCGGAATGCATTTAGGGGTTTTATCTATTTTTTTTTTTTTCAAATTTGGCACACTTCCTGTGAATGCATAACAAACACGGAAATGTCGCATGCGTAGTGCCATGCCCAGCCGTGTTTAAATTGCGGATCAGAGCCGGGATGAAAGCAGGAGAAGATGCCACTAAAATATTAATAATATTGAACTATACAGGCTTCCTGAAAAGCGTATGTAGAAAGCATACTTAAATTATTACTGAGTGGACACTTCATGAAATGAGCTGTTGAGAGATAATAACAATAAGGCACCCAAAAATAAGGTCTGTATTCAGAAAGCACACTCAGAGCTCCAGTCATGGAGTGTAGCGTCATTACTTGAAACCATTACAGTTCTATTAGGTTTGTGGATTGACATGATTCTACTGCAACAAGAGAGTAAGCCACTGACAGTCGTTCCAGAGGTATGCTCAATTTGCTATACATGATTGAATTTACTATAGTATAAAATAATTCAGACCAGAAGACCAATTAATGATCACTCAGGTTTGTGCTTGGCTTACCACAGATCTGTTGTATCATTGACAACAAACAGTGTATTACATACAAAAAAAAAAACAACAGCATACAAAAATACTAAGCATAGCATTGTTGTCTCAATGGAGAGGAGAGAGAGCGAGCTGCAGTCATCAGATTCTTACATCCTTTCACTTGGAAGTGATTTTATAAGGATATATTTTATAAAAACACTATTTAAAAGAAAAAAGTTTTAGTTCATATTTGGCTTATTTGGTGATTTTAGTTTTTTTTTTATTCAAGGTTATTCCTTCAGTTTATCTAATTTTGTATTTAAAAATGATGATGGTAGTTTAGATGATGGTTAGTTTTTTTTAATCTGTATGGGATACTTTATTAGTACTGAGCCTTAGTCTAAGCTAGGAGCATACAACATACATTTTACTGCGACCTCTTTCAGTGCAAATTCTGTGTGTGTGTGTGTGTGTGTATATATATATATATATATATATATATATATATATATATATATATAATATATATATATATATATATGTGTGTGTGTGTGTGTGTGTGTGTGTGTGTGTATATATAAAATAAAGAATGTGACCATGAGAATATATTGCTACAACAGTTCTTTAAGGGCCTTCAGATTTGTGCCTTAATTCATTTGAGATATACAAGCATTAAGATTAAAAGCTCCACCATAAAATACTCACTGAACCTCACATGTGGAGAAACTACAACTACGATTAGGTGGCTTCTATATATAAAAAAAAAAAAAAAATCCCCAGTTCATTTTATAGGTCCCACTTCAATATCTTCAAATGTTCAAGTGAGTGTTACGTTTTGGTAGTTGATTCAATCAAGCCTCAAAGAGTTCCTAAGCCAGCCCTATGTCAAATATGCACACCAAAACATTATATTTAAAAACACCATAGCACCATGCAATACAGACTTCTGCTATTCATCAAAAGCAGTTCATGCATTTATGACACTTGCCAGACTCCTCAGTTTATTGATCAGTGTGCAGAGGTTCGGTTACCTGAACATGGGTTATTTTTTTCAATACTGTTTGAGAAACTGCAAGCAAACTAAGTTGTTAGGTTTAAACATTTTTTTTGTATAGGAAGTGCATTAAAATAAGCCCCTTTCATCTACCCATTCCAGAATGAATAGATTTAGTGGTGCTTTATTTTTTTTAAGAGATTATGTATGCTCTTATCGAAATGCACTATAAGTACTATCACTTTAATAGTTTTAATTTAACTCGATTTTACTTGTTACTCGGCACACATCCACTAAACCCTCTATTCCACACTCCATTTCCCCCCCCCAATTTTTTTATATGAGAATGTTCTAAAGTGCTTATAGAGGTAATTATACAGTCGCCAACACAGAATTTCTGCTTAAATGGGACAGACCTCTGGAAGACAGTTCTTCCCAATGCTATTTATGTTGGTTAATTGGGATGTCACTTCATTTAATCGGGTACAGTATTTTCAAATGACAAGCAGAGATCGCTTTTCAGAGCAAGACAGATTTGTGTAGCACAGTGCAGTGATTACACTGTGACTGCTGAAAATTCTTTAAACCAGGTTGAACTCTTGAAGGAGCTGGAGTTCCCTGTGGTTTCTTGGGCTGCTGTGGCAAAGTTGGCGTATCAACATCACAGGTGCCTCGCCTTGTATACGGGTTACATGACATAACAGCGAGTCCAAAACCGCGCTGACATCATCTCAAAGGACATTACAGCACCACCATTACAGCGACTGCACATAACAGAGCTAGGAGATCACCATGACAGACATTACAGTGCTACCATTACAGAGACTGCACATAACAGCACCACGGTAAATACGATAAGTAAAACCTCCATTCAATACAAGTGTATTTCCACGATCATTTTTTATTAGTTTTTTTCACTTGTTGCAGAATGATATTCAGCATGTGTTTTGAGATTATATCTATATCTATCTATCCATCTATCCATCTATCTATCTATCTATCTATCTATCTATCTATATATATATATATATATATATATATATATATATATATATATATATATATATATATATACACATTATATGTGTGTGACTCAAATGAGGAGGTGTCTGTAGGCATCCGGAACCTGGGGATGTTCCAAGGACTGACATAAACTTTTTTTTTTTTAAATGTATATTTTGTACAGATTTGTTTTTTAAATATAGAGTTTAACTTTATATTCTTGTCCTTGTTTCTCTTGCCCATGCTTCTGTTGCACACATTAAATGGTGATTTCTTGTTTCTTTCAAAAGATATTTATTCAGGGCTACAACAGCACAACACTGGTAAGTGACGTGTTTGGTAGGCGCGGTAATGTCTTAGCCCTGTTCTGGGCAGTCGCTGGAACGGCCGTCGCGGTAATGTCTTAGCCCTGTTCTGGGCAGTCGCTGGAACGGCCGTCGCGGTAAGGTCTTAGCGCTGTTCTGGGCAGTCGCTGGAACGGCCGTCGCGGTAAGGTCTTAGCGCTGTTCTGGGCAGTCGCTGGAACGGCCGTCGCGGTAAGGTCTTAGCGCTGTTCTGGGCAGTCGCTGGAACGGCCGTCGCGGTAAGGTCTTAGCGCTGTTCTGGGCAGTCGCTGTAATGGTAGGCGCGGTAATGTCGTGATTTTATTCTTTTTCATTTCATTTAGAAATAAAAAAGCAATTGACTCTTATTTCAAATGATTCATTTAACACGTAACCATAATATGTTGTGATTTCATTCTTTTTTTTATTTAGAAATAAAAAGGCAGTGCAGACTGTGTATACATACACACATACACACACACACACACACACACACAACACACCCAAAAGATATATACCACACACGCCTTTTTGTGTTTTACTAAATTAAAACTGTCTTACACACACACACACACACACACATATATACACACACGCCTTTTTGTTTACATAATTAAACTGTCTTTATATGCACACAAAAAATTGAATTGATTACAAAATAATCTATTTCAGGAAGTTTTAGACAAAAGCATGCAATATCAGTGTGACAGGGTAATTGGTTATGCGCCCCCAAAATGGATAGCAGGCCAGAAATAGCATCCCTTCAGCAACCAAGAACTCAAATAGATTGCATATACACACTTGTGATTTGAATATGTCATAAATCTATTGAGAACTGTAAAATGTATCTTACTCAAACATTGTACTGTTTATACATGCATTTTTTTTTTTTTTTATCCACTAATAATATTTGGTTAGAATGAATCAATTCAATGTTTACACGCATCTAGATGGAACAGCAAACTGGTCTCTGTGTAAAATATTATTAGCTAAACTATGTACACTATCTACAGTATTGTATACAGTTTGGCTAAATTGTATTTCTGTCCATTTCTTGAGGAGACAACACTGAAAGGTTTTTCTAGGACAGCTAGTGTAAGGCACTTTAGTCTTTTGAAAAAAAACATATAATGACAGTAATCATGATCCAGCAATGCAATGTGTTTAATAGCCCTGAATAAAACAGTTGTTCATTGATTTATTGGAGAACCATAGTAGGGATGCATTTATTTACTGAAATACGTTTTCTGCCACAAAGATTAAAATTAGCTAAATCATAGAAGAGTGTCCACTAATTTTGTCCCAGCTGGACTGATAAGACATTCTCCAGACAATTGTAATTACAAGTAATGTGTAAATGTAATAAGATAAGCTTTTTATTACAAGCAATAAAAATCAATTCTTCATTCAATTATCTTCCTGGCTCTGATTGCTGCCCCCTGGGTGAGCACAGCAGACACAAAAAAAAGCCAAGATAAACAGAGAGGTTAACTCTGCAGAAAATCACAGTATTATTGGGCCAGCAGTTGTCTCATTTTACATGTTCAGTGATGAAGTCAATGACATAAATGACATACATTCATTCATTCATTGGCTCATTCTCCGCTGCATTGTTTTGATGTCCTTAAGTAACTGTAAACAACCAAAACACACAATGTAATTCACATTACGTTTGCAACAGATTGACATTTTATCACAAAAAATACCAATGTCTCCATCTGCAGATATGACTTCAAATTCAAGCTTGCTCAGTTATTAGCTTTAACATAAATCCCCAGATTCAAAGAAATTCGTTGTGAAATTTTAAATCTGGAGTCATCATTGAGTAAAACACAGTTTGGCATAGGACGAGTCTCACGAACAGAGTTCAGAAATAACGAAAAAGAAGCCTTTTACTCAAAAACAAAAACTCTGAAATTATGTGTATACCAATTACTATATCATTTTAGTAAAATTTAAATTCAAACAATTTTCTAAACATTTACTGTGCATAATCCTGAGACCGGAACCGTACCTCAGTTTTACTTAATTTCTTGTGGGTGGGCATCTGCCAGAAATCGTAATATTCTAATTCAACACATGTTTTTTTTTTTCTTTGATGCCAGTTCACTTGCTATGCAATTTGTAAATGCTGCACAAAAATATCTGCTAACTGCACAATGTATTCATAATTCAAAAAAGGGAGGAAATGCTTTCAGAAACTTACTTCAAAATAAAAATAATAGCACAATCACTTGGGTATACATTTTCATTTTGCTCGTAATTGCATCTAAGATTAGAAATCTTTTTGCATTATTTGTGGCTGCAGCATTGACATACAAATTTATCATAGAATTATAAATTGTAGATACCTGACATATTTAAAAACAAAAGGATTGGCATTGGCAACCTAGTTATAAATTAGTAATTTCTTGCAAGAAAAATTTAAATAATAAAATGGCCCTGGACCAATTGTATCATCCTTGGGGTAAATGAAAAGCAGAAGACTTTTGAGAAACTTTTAACCTGCACAAGCAATGATGAACTAAGGAAGGCTGCATTATTCATAGGTCACCAAGACAGATATTGATTGTTGTCATTGAATGCCTTCTAGGCAGACATTTGTCTCATGTAACATGTCAACTCTTTCAAATATTATGGAATCAAATTATTTAGGAGCTCTAAACTGAATGGGTTACCTCCACTGCTTAATTTGTAAAGAAAGAGGTGCAGGGGTGCAAGCAACGATAATAATATCGTTCTTATGAACCGCACGGGGGGGGTTTGCTTTGTGTATGTGCACTATTATTGTGTTTTTTATGATTTGATATTTAAATGTTTTAAAATGAAATAAAAAGTGGAAAGGCATTCAGATGACTCAAGAAGGCCAACATTGATAATAAATAAATAAATGATGCACCTCATCCTATACAAACATTGGTTTGACCCATGGTCCACACTGTAATATCTATCCATATCTAACATTACCTGCAGTTTGTGGAGGTTGAAAACATTTTTGTAATAATAATAATTCAATTTAGGCTATATAGTTGTTAGCTTGGTTTGTTTTTATTCTCTATTAATTAAATTCTACTAAATACTCTTTATCGGTAGAAAAATATAACCCTTTTCAAGGAGACCTTTTCTGTGTTTTATTTGGTGGTTTATTTCATATACACATATGTGTATTACACACAGACAACACCTAATAAGCTTTGTAGCTGCAAAATAACTCTGCTTTTAATTTACTTTGCACAAACAAGGTATTGTCTGTTTTGTTGAAAAGCATTACTTTTTAAGATTTTTTTTTTATGGCAAAGCTATGTTCCATGAGTTGTATGCCTTGTTTTTTGTCCCCACGAGTTGTGTGCAATGTCTAAAGGTGCACATACATCTATTCTTTTTTTTGTACACAAGCACCTTTACATCAAAATAAATACCTAACATCCCCCACTAACACTCAAATAATAAATACTATGTCTTGCAGATTTGTTGGTTTGTCTAATTGATCGTATTATACTTAGCTAATCTCATCATACTTTACTATGTATTGTACACAAGCAACCCTCATCATAATAATCCCCAAAATAACTGGTAAATAATGTATAATAAGTAAATACATCTTGCAGTTCCCTTTCAATTTGAAGACGACCACCAACCAATACTTTTGGGATATGCCTGCCACAGGTCAGGTATTCACTGAGCATTGTATATCAAAGCTGCTGATAGACCCCTCTGGAGAGCGACGTCTTCAGTCCCGCCTACCGAGGGAATAAGTAGTCAAATCCTCTTTTACCTCTCACAACTAGGAAAGTAAGGTGGGTATATACTAATCTCTTCAAGTTGTTAGAGTGTCTCTTTAAAAAAGAACCCTTCTCTCTCAAGTTTCTGTAATTCCCTTGCAATTGGTTTGCTGGAAGTCAGCTTGCCACTAACCCGGAATCAGAACCTTGCAGCTTGCTGCCTGTGTTTTTCTATTTTTCCTGTGTCTTGGCAGCTTCGAAAAATATCAGAGATATTTGTTTTTCTGCTTGCAGTAAAAAAAGAACAAAACAAAAAAAACACACCAGCTTACTGCTGAGTGTCTTTGCATGTGCATACTGCCTTGCAGTTAAAAAAAAAAAAAAGACAACAACTATAGCCGTGTGCTGCCTCCATTAGGCCTGGTATTACCTTGTCCTATTGTTGAGGAGACTCTGTGGTCATTCGAAAAAAAAATCTCTCCTTTTTTCTTGCTCTTTCTGTCTTTTTTTTTCTCTCCGCATCTGTAGGCTGTGCCACCCCACTGCAAGCAACGCGCTGCACCGGTTGTGTACCGCATGCGTTCCAGATGGCATCTGAGGATTGCTCCACTCCGCTGTAAGCTACGCTTTACACCATTGCAAGCTACACGCTGGTCCTAGTTGTGTGACAGCTCAGTACACTTGGTGCTTGAAGTCTGTAGTTCTTGGTGCTTGGTGCTTTAGTGCCCCAGTGTCTCGGCCTTGACAACCTTGGGTCCTAGGTGCCTCAGATCCTAAGTGCTTTGTCGCCCTACAGCCTCAACGCCTCTGTGCATCGCTGCCTTTGGTGCTTAAGCTCTCCCCTGCATCGGTGGCCTCGGTACCTTTGGTGCATCCTTGGTGCCTCGAGTACTTGTTGTCTCGCCGCTTCAACACCTTCGATGCTTTTAAGCTCCGTGCATTGCATCCAATAGGACTTGCCTCTGAGACCCTCACCTGAGACAACCACAGCTGACTGCATGCTACCACCAAGCCTGCCAGGCTTCTGCCCAGGGCTTGCCCCTGGAAACCAGAGATCTGTAATAGCATTCCGAAACCAGGTGTAGCTTTGAAGCTAGTGGTTCAGGAAGGGATACAGATCGCAGTGTTGAAGGAACCGAACAGGACAGCAGTATCAACCAACGATCATTTGGGTGCAGTTTTACAATGTTTAGTAAGGAATTTGTGAAAGGAGGGGGGAAGGGTGGAATGTTTCAGTACACCATTGAGGTTGGGTCAGATGTCCAGGGGCAGTGGGGGGATGGTAGAAGAAGGGCAATGCCTGCTTTCTTGCTAGGTCATAAATTCCAGGTTGAAGTGAACATAACAACCGCAACGGAGGGGGCAATCATGCCCCACAGCTATCCTCTGTTGGTTGAGTATATGAGTTTAGGGGGTTGGGATGGATGAATTGTCTGCTGAGTGCCAAATCCTGATAGGAGCAGGGAATTTTATGTAGAAACTATATAACCCATGTATGTGCCTTACCCTGGCAGAATACACTAGTTACTGATGAAGTGACTGCTATTCTCCAGAGCACTCTGTATTTTGATGACCACTGCAATAAACCTTTGATGCAACGATCGGTGTGATCGATTGTCTCTGATCATCTCTGCACTTCATTTTGCGACCCTACAGTGTGCTATCCAGGTAGGCCATCAAGAGGCCTCTTCAGTTTAGCCAGGCGTGTTTACCTGCATTCAGCTGCAAATGCCTTTTTGAGGTGGGCTTCAGTGATCCTGCATTGGACATTAGGGCATACAGGATCTTTGGACAGGCCTCCCACTGGAGAGGCTCATACTAAATCTGATATGGTGGAATCCACCAGCGGAAACTGTTCTAGCCTCTGCGCCCTCCAAAGAGGCCAGAGGGGCAGCGCTGTTGGAGACACTCGGCACTGAGACCAGTCACTACCAGGAGGACGACCGCCTCCAGAAAATCTGGGAACACCGGAAAAGTCTGGGGGTTTGAATCTTACGTCGGTCTGAAAAACCGGCGCAAGCCTCAAGCCCCCAGCCTTTTGACTATCATCTTTCCATTGTCTGAAAAATCTCATCGGACAGTGGAGACATCGTAGTCAATTTGGGTATGAATCAAAAAGTTCAAGAAGAACTTTCCCAGAAAAATTGGAGATTGTTAAAAAAAGGGAGGTATACACCACAAATCCCTGAACTGCCGAGGAAGGGAAAAGATGTTCTCACCAATTCCAAAATTAAAATACGAAAGGTATCTGTGGCTTACTGATAGCTTTCAATTACAAAAATGATACTGCTGGAACTGTCTTTTGTTCAGTACAGAAAAGGCAATATGGAACAGCACTGGCTACAGCAATCTCAGATGTCTTCCTTTAAAGGTAAAGGACCTTGAATGTTATTGCTTATAGTGTTCAATTTCTGTTCCAAATCAACCCACTGGAAAACACGTAAATACATTTATGCATTGTACCATTTTGTTCTGATTGCTGAACACGGTGTCAAATCTATCTGAATTTAGTATAGCAAATACTGTTAAAAAGAAAATCAAGAATCAAAGTAAATTTCAGCATATATCATAGTAACAACACAGGCACTGTGTCCTCTTGTTCAACAAAGCCGGGCGGCTTTGAATAAACTTTATGAAGACACTCTGGACAACTTACTGAACAAATAGCAACACTCATAATACATTTTAAGACCTAACAGTAATTTAAATACTGAAACTTACACAAATACAAAACCTGCACGCAATTCCTAATTAAAAAAGAAAAGTAACTGGTACTTTTATTCTTTTCCATGTTTTATAAACAGTTCACAAAATGTTTACTTTTGTGCACGTAAAACCTGCCAAAAGCGACCACTCAAGCAAAAGCGGGTCTCTCTTCAAAGGTCAGCTGTAAAATGGGAACTTTTACAATGTACAGAAAGGCTACTATTGTTACTCATGTTTCATGTACAATTTTAATCGTGTGCTTCAAAAGGCATCCCACTACACCATCTTATTTTTATTTTTTTTATTCACTTTATATACATTGTACAGTACAGTACTGTATTTAAAATCCCTTGGTAGGTTTATTAACATTTATGTTAATCAAAACAAAAGGAAATTCGATACTAACACAAGTGCTTATTTTCTAGACTGTGAAATTATACAATCAAAAATACCAACATGTTCTCAAAAAAAAAAGAATCTGATGTCAGGCTACATGACTGTGACTCATAGTCCTCAAGTATTTCTGCCTTCTGTCGTGACAGGTTTTGGATTTGTGTGTTTTCCGACTCCAAACTGTTCAGCAACTGGTACCGCTTCTAGCTGTGATATTGCTTTGACACGTTGCTGCAGGGCAGATGACAGGTGGTTGCTCTTCATAGTTAAATTAAAGTGGAAAAACGTTCCGTGGCCTCTGTTCCGTAGCCTCTCTTCAGTGTCTTCGGCTCCGTGGCCTCACTCAAGCAGGTAATACTTTATATATATATATTTTCATTAGTGTTGGGGTTTTATTTAGAATATCCACAGTGCAACATTGTCCACCTCTGAGATACTGAAGCCTGAAGGTTGCCAGAGCACAGATGGATTTCTGAGCAAACTGTAATGCTCATGAAATAATGAGGAAAACATTGTATTAATTAGCAACAAAACTAGTGCTGCATAGTTTTAAAAACAATAATTCTTTTTGTTGCTGTCTCCCCCGGTAATATTCAAGATTTCTGCTTGTTTAGAAAAGGACTGTGTCTACCCAGTAACTTAAACAACAACAACAAAACAACAACAACAGGGAGTCCAAATCACAAACAATAGGAGCCAGAGGCCAAAAACTCAACCACACAGGCACTGGATGCATTTATCAGCCTTGGACAGGAATAATATTTACAAAACCAGAGCCAATGCCATCTTTATGCCACCATTGTTGATGTTTCCAAAAATAATAATTTGGACTAAAGGTCTAAATCTGTGCCTCAGATTTATAGGAGCAACAATAAAAAAAACATGTATTATTTTTCTTCTTTCCTTTTAATAAAGTTGAAAAATGGCAATTTAACTATATCCTCAGCTTGACAGCAGCTGACTTGGGGGACTTCAATACTAGTGTAAAACAATATATTTTGACAGTATATATGTGTACAAATTTAACCCTTTAAGGAATGGGATCATGTTAACACGATCATACTGAAGTGGGCTCCTAGGACCGTGATAAAAAAAAGCACTTTGTTTTGGTGACTTACAGAGCCACTGCTCTTTGCAGTGCAGACTTGAAACACATATTATTGGATAGGGGAGGGGCTGACATTCACATCCTGAGAGGAGCATTAAGAGTCTGTAACAGTTTACAGCAGCCCACAGAGACAAAAGCAGAAACAAAACATCACAGGAACTTGTTTAGAGCAAATAAAAAAAGGGGGAACAATGTAAATCTGGTGTATTTGACGTATAATTATATTAGAACATTTATTCTGTCTCATATATATATATATATATGTTTTTATAACATTTATAAATATCAAGAAACAAGTGGATATTGGATATAAGCAGATACGATTTCATGAACTAAATGTATGAGGTATGTTGTTTTATTATTATTACTGATAATAATGAAATAAGGAATTATTATTTAATTTATTAATATTTATTTTGAGAAAATACATTGCGAGTAGTGTACATTATTGCCTATAAGGTCCCTGAGAATAAACATGTATCATGTCATTACAGACATAATGTCTTGTAATTTGCCCAAACATCAATATTGTTTTAACAGAACTTTCAGGAAGTATTCTAAGGTTCCTCGTGTCATAGAATAATGTATTTTTTATATATGTCTCTAAGCAGAATACATAATAAAAAAATACTTAACTAAAAAAAAAAAAGTACTTTATACTCTGAAAAAAGGACATCACGTCCAAAAGGCTACTGTAAAAAATACATTTTTAGTGAATTTTTAAAGGAAGAGAGTCAAATCCAGCTGAAAAACACCTGATCCTGGGGGAGCATACCACTCAAAAATGCTTGGTCCTGAAAGGGTTAAATGGACAATGTATAAATCACACTGGAAAACTGCTTATGTCAATGCTTAGTATTTTAATACAGCAAATTATTTCACAGTTGAAAGGCAGATTTATACCCCTTCTCCACTGGCACATCTGACCCGTGAGGGCTCGGCACGGTACGGGTACGGATGGTTCTCCACTGGCTATTTGTAGAGCCGAGCGAGAACCAAACCGTGAAACTCCAGCCTCACAAGACCTCTGAATCCAGATGCAAGCTGAGCCAAGCCAGTGGTGGGGTAAGGATTTTCGTCATTACGTTGCATCAGTCAGTACACTCCAGAAAGAAAAACAACAAACATGTCAGGCAGCGACTGTGTTGACAGAAAAGTACATCCTTGGGACGCTGAGAAAGTACAGGCTCTAGATTCTCTGTGCTTTGGTGCGAGAGGTCCCTGGTTGGCACCCACCCTCCGCCTTTGTGTGGATTGCCTCACCCTGTGTGACGCACTTACCTGCATTAACAGAAATCGCTACATTGGTGTCAGAAATAGACGCAGGTACCCTGGCATGTACTCGTCAGACTGTAGTCTGGTGAACAAGTCCAGGGCAGACTTGAGGCTGGCAGGGGGAGTGTAGCGGTCACAGGGGAAGGCAGCAGCAGGGCTTAACCGAGATCACTACAATAAATTTACAAATTATAGCGATACACGATACAGCAGTACCATTGATCTATTAATTTTTGAACATTTGTTTGTGCATTTTTAGCAAACTGAGTAAATTAATAACAATAATTAATAACAACTATCTTTCATTACATGTGACATCAGTAGCACAGCTCGGCTCTGCAACGGAAAAGAGGCATTAGAAAAACCTACATGTCTTTCTGTTGCTCTTTTCTCTTTTAGGGATGTGCAGGTTCTAGAAATTGAGATTAGCAAATCTGAGATGAATACCAACATGTGGTAATGCTATGCTGACTGTTATAAAACTCCACAAGAGTATACATACACAGAGATAATAAACTTTTCTTCACAGTCCTAAAAACAGGTGGCATATGAGATAAGAAAAACAGGACAAGGTTTATTCTACTGTACACTGTAAACTGTAAACTTTGCAAATTGTTTTACTACAGACTCAGATCTGCCTTCTTAGCCAAATCCAAACTTATTTACAATCAATTAAAAAAGTTCTGCTGCATAGCTCCTAAGCGAAAACTGACTACATATATAAGAGAAGACAAATGGTCACTAAAAAGACACCAAGTGACTTTAAAAGAAAAGGGCAGCTTGCTGTCAAGTCATTATAACAAGTGCCATCTGATACAGCAACCTGAAACGTTAAAAACTTTTTGTCATAGTGTGACAATCACTGCTCTAATTCTATCAGGGCAACCAGTTAATTCACACAGAGAGAGAATCATTGGGACAGACATGAATGCCGTTATTACCCACTACAACTGAAAAGTAATGGGTCATATATGAGGCAATTATACCTTTTCAATGCATGCTAACCCTCACAGTGGGGAAGCTGTATTAGTTGCACAATGCATGTGGCTAAATAGAAACAAAAAAAAAAGAAAAAAATTAAACCTCCTTACCAGAATGTTTCTCGCTTGTTTGAAGGAACGCTGCTTTGAAAGGTTTCTTGTTTAATTACTCGAGTCTGAAAGAAGGGAGCGGAGATTGTTAAATTAACAAGCTGGAATCTTTTTAATTTTCAGATGAAGGAATAAGAATATATAAATAAAGTCTGGGTAATTTCAATTTGCTCTCAGTTGAAGCTGGATCTGCATTGTTGTGTCCCGCCTGTCTTCCCACTGGGTTCCACTACCTGCAGGGCCAAACTGACATCTACCGTGAAAACAAAAAAAGGAGAAAAAAAAGCATGCTGGGACCAGTGTCCTGCAAACAGAGTCTTACGAACACTGATGCCTATTGATAAGTATAGAAACTTTTCATTATATTCTTCATAACACAATCTTACCTAGATAAATCTTTGCAACTAAGGCTAAGTGCAATGATAAAGGGCTGCATTTTCACAGCATTTTAAAGACAGCATCTTGAAGAAACATTAGCCTGTTTCATACAAAACGGATCCTCCAAACCAGGATTAGTTCACATCATAGGCATGCTTCTTGAAATCAGACATGGCTTGAGAATACCTTGTTTTAAGTTTCTTAATGTATTTTTTTTCCAGCTGAACATTATTTCTATTTCTCAGGCTATTTTTATCTTGTTGTCAGCATTGCTTAAAAGCACCCTAAGACACCAATAACATTAAAATACACACACATAAATACAGACTTAGCAAAGAGGGTCAAAGGTATTTCTAAGGAAGTTTGTTATATTTCAACATTAAAAAGGTATTTAGCATTCATTAGTTACAGATAGAGTGTGAATAAAGAGAAGAGATAACTGACTTATCACCTGGTTTTCTTATCAGGGCTTTTAACAACTGCAACACACCATTAAGCATGCAGAAAATGTTAGAAATGCAATGCAAAACTTAAAATAATTGCCGTCTGAAATAATCGCCTGCCTCCAATACGTGCAGAGTCCGCTGGCAAATATTGTAAATAAACGCTGGGTCTCTATTAAACGCGGCTCTCTATCATTGCCATTGAAGATGAGGAAGAGCTTGAGTGTAACGTAAACTTGTATGTAAACTTATGGAAACTATAATAAGATCCAAAATGGTATATGGTAACAATATCCTGGGAGACAGTCAACATAGGTAAGAACATAAGAACATAAGAAAGTTTACAAACGAGAGGAGGCCATTCGGCCCATCTTGCTTGTTTGGTTGTTAGTAGCTTATTGATCCCAGAATCTCATCAAGCAGCTTCTTGAAGGATCCCAGGGTATCAGCTTCAACAACATTACTGGGGAGTTGATTCCAGACCCTCACGATTCTCTGTGTAAAAAAGTGCCTCCTATTTTCTGTTCTGAATGCCCCTTTGTCTAATCTCCATTTGTGACCCCTGGTCCTTGTTTCTTTTTTCAGGTCGAAAAAGTCCCTTGGGTCGACATTGTCAATACCTTTTAGAATTTTGAATGCTTAAATTAGGTCACCGCATAGTCTTCTTTGTTTAAGACTGAACAGATTCAATTCTTTTAGCCTGTCTGCATATGACATGCCTTTTAAACCCAGAATAATTCTGGTCGCTCTTCTTTGCAATCTTTCTAGAGCAGCAATATCTTTTTTATAGCGAGGTGACCAGAACTGTACACAATATTCAAGATGAGGTCTTACTAGTGTATTGTACAGTTTTAACATTACTTCCCTTGATTTAAATTCAACACTTTTCACAATGTATCCGAGCATCTTGTTAGCCTTTTTTTATAGCTTCCCCACATTGTCTAGATGAAGACATTTCTGAGTCAACAAAAACTCCTAGGTCTTTTTCATAGATTCCTTCTCCAATTTCAGTATCTCCCATATGATATTTATAATGTACATTTTTATTTCCTGCGTGCAGTACCTTGCACTTTTCTCTATTAAATGTCATTTGCCATATGTCTGCCCAGTTCTGAATCTTGTCTAGATCATTTTGAATGACCTTTGCTGCTGCAACAGTGTTTGCCACTCCTCCTACTTTTGTGTCGTATACAAATTTAACAAGTTTGCTTACTATACCAGAATCTAAATCATTAATCTAGATTAGGAATAGCAGAGGACCTAATACTGATCCCTGTGGTACACCACTGGTTACCACACTCCATTCTGAGGTTTTTCCTCTAATCAGTACTTTCTGTTTTCTACATGTTAACCACTCCCTAATCCATGTACATGTGTTTCCTTGAATCCCTACTGTGTTCAGTTTGAGAATTAATCTTTTGTGCGGGACTTTGTCAAAAGCTTTCTGGAAATCTAGATAAACCATGTCATATGCTTTGCAATTATCCATTATCGATGTTGCATCCTCAAACAAATCAAGGAGGAGTGGCAAACACTGTTGCAGCAGCAAAGGTAATTCAAAAGGATCTAGACAAGATTCAGAACTGGACAGACACATGGCAAATTACATTTAATAGAGAAGTGTAAGGGACTGCACGCAGGCAATAAAAATGTGCATATAAATATCATATGGGAAATGCTGAAATTGAAGAAGGAATCATGAAAAAGACCTAGGAGTTTATGTTGACTAAGAAATGTCTTCATCTAGACAATGTGGGGAAGCAATAAAAAAGGCCAACAAGATGCTCTGATATATTATAAAAAGTGTGGAATTTAAATCAAGGGAAGTAATATTAAAATTGTACAATGTATTAGTAAGACCTCATCTTGAATATTGTATTCAGTTCTGGTCACCTCGCTACAAAAGGATATTGCTGCTCTACAAAGAGTGCAAACAAGAGTGACCAGAATTATTCTGGTTTTAAAAGACAGACAGGCTAAAATAATTTAATATACAGTCTTGATCAAAGAAGACTACGTGGTGACCTGATTCAAGCATTCAAAATTCTAAAAGCTATTGACAATGTCGACCCAAGGGACTTTGTCAGCCTGAAAAAAGAAACGAGGACCAGGGGTCACAAATGGAGATTAGACAAAGGGGCATTCAGAACAGAAAATAGGAGACACTTTTTTACAATAAGAATTGTGAGGGTCTGGAACCAACTCCCCAGTAATGTTGTTGAAGCTGACACCCTGGGATCCTTCAAGAAGCTGCTTGATGAGATTCTGGGATCAATAAGCTACTAACAACCAAACAAGCAAGATGGGCCGAATGGCCTCCTTTTGTTTGTAAACTTTCTTATGTTCTCATGTTCTTATGTAATGAACTGCTAATAAGAGATTCTCAGTATTAATAAATAATCATAATAGAAAATGTAATCTAAGGTAAGCCTACATGTAATGCATATTTGTTTAATGCAGTTATTTTATTTTATTAAACGGTTTGATAATTCTAAATGATGCAAACCTCTTTGTGTAATTTAACATATTTTGTTGTATAACAATGTACAACTTTAAGATTAAACAATACATTATTTTTGATAATGATACTTATTGCTTTTATTCATTTTTAAAAACATTTTAAAAGTTATTATTATTATTATTATTATTATTATTATTATTATTATTATTATTATTATTAACAATGGTAGATCTAATTCCGTTTTTAAATACAAATTTGTATACTTCTGCTTGTTCATTTTCCAACGTTTTGCATACCGTATCCTTGTTAACCAGTGCATATAAAAAGACTGTAATACTTGAGGGTGTACAATACAATGTAATTAAAACAGAACTGTTACTTAGTTCCCACTGACAAACAACCTTTTAACAAAGTTGCTGGAATGTTTAAATTGAGTTACGATGTTGCTACAAGGCTGTGTGTTAGCAGCTTCTCAATGACTGCATCAAGCATGTGAAGCTATTGATCTAATATAAACACCAGCCTCAAATAATTGTCAGTCTTCTGGTAAATATTGTAAATAAATGCCAGAGGCGTTTAATTAAAGTTTTATGGTATATAAAGTACTTCAGTTTGGCAGGTTTGAGAAAAAAATACTCCTTCATCATGCAGGGTATTGTTTCTTTTCTTCTACATCAGCATAACTTACAAGCACAGATACCACACAGGCTTACATAGCAACCACACACAGACACACAAACAGGAATATGAGGTTGAAATCCTGTTATTGGAAAAATGGAACTCTTCATTTGAGTGGATCATCTTAATTATTTTTTATGTGTTCCATGTGTATTCAGAATAAAAAAAAGGTTTCTCTTGCATAACACTAATCTGAAACATTAAGGATGTGTGGAAACTCAAAATGAGGATTACCCAAATATTACCAAACCTTCCATTGTTTACTAGCTACACACTACTATATATATATATATATATATATATATATATATATATATATATATATATATATATATATATACACAGCTCTGGAAAAAATTAAGATACCACTGCAAAATTATCAGTTTCTCTGGTTTTATTATTTATAGGTATGTGTTTGGTAAAATTAACATTTTTGTTTTATTCTATAAACTACTGACAACATTTCTCCCAAATTCCAAATAAAAATATTGTCATTTAGAGCATTTATTTGCAGAAAATGACAACTGGTCATGTCAGACAGTGTTGTCAGACCTCAAATAATGTAAAGAAAATAAGTTCAGATTCATTTTTAAACAACACAATACTAATGTTTTAACTTAGGAAGAGTTCAGAAATCAATATTTGCTGGAATAACCCTGATTTTCAATCACAGCTTTCATGCGTCTTGGCATACTCTCCACCAGTCTTTCACATTGATGTTGGGTGACTTTATGCCACTCCTGGCACAAAAATTCAAGCAGCTCGGCTTTGTTTGATGGCTTGTGACCATCCATCTTCCTCTTGATCACATTCCAGAGGTTTTCAATGGGGTTCAGGTCTGGAGATTGGGCTGGCCATGACAGGGTCTTAATCTGGTGGTCCTCCATCCACACCTTGATTGACCTGGCTGTGTGGCATGGAGCATTGTCCTGCTGGAAAAACCAATCCTCAGAGTTGGGGAACATCGTCAGAGCAGAAGGAAACAAGTTTTCTTCCAGGACAACCTTGTACTTGGCTTGATTCATGCGCCCTTCACAAAGACAAATCTGCCCGATTCAAGCCTTGATGAAGCACCCCCAGATGAGTCCAATTTTCAGCTATGCCCGACACCTGGTCGTCTAATGGTTAGACGGAGACCTGGAGAGGCCTACAAGCCACAATGTCTCGCACCCACTGTGAAATGTGGTGGAGGATCGGTGATGATCTGAGGGTGCTTCAGCAAGGCTGGAATCAGGCAGCTTTGGCATGAATCAAGCCAAATACAGTATCTATTTTATTTATATAAAGATAACATTTATTATATTAATTAAAATAATGAAATTAGGGTGTTTAAATTGTGTAACTGACTTGTAACTTGTATTAAAATGCTGTTAATATTTTATGTGGATAGTTAAAAATGTAATGCTGTCTTTGTCAATCTTTATTGTGGCCATGTCTTGGAAAGTCTACAGCCAGTATTTAAATATGACCGTGACCGTAAAGTAAGTTTTTTTTACATCATCAGAGGTAAATTCTTCAATGGAGGATGTGCTAATAATAGACACCCAACAGCACAGTGATGGGAATCTGAGCCACCACAGAAAAGGGGAGAAAAACCATGGCAGGAGAAGGATGTCACCCCTGTCACTGCCTGATGAAAGAACAACAAGATGGCAACAAAAAAGGTGCAGATAGACCATTGACATATCCATCTAAAGATGACACAGATTATAAACTGGGTTCTACAAAGCTTTGATTGGGAAAGCATGGCCATGATACAAAAGCACAAATAATCATTTGAGGCACCATGTGGGTGGGCAAAGATTTGGTAAATGCCACAATCTCACTCTTCAAACCAAGTGTTACCCAGAAGTTACTAGCCAGGTTAGAGACATAACTGAATTAATTCTGTAAATTCTGACAAAAAAAAGGCTTCCACCTAGAAGTGATTTGAAACATGGATGAAACACCCTGCTATTTCCATTTAGTTCCAAACAAGACAATGAATAAAATGGGGGGGGGGGTATTATAAGAAGACGGTATTTTGCTTGAAGTACGCATTGTATTGCATCGGCTCACAATAAACAAATAGTTATTTTCAGATGGAGACCAGCTTGTTGATTTCCAGTAGTCTGGCAGTATTACCTTTGAGTTGTCGGTAGTTTTCCAATTGAAAGTAGTTCCGTTGATTAGTTCACCCTGTGATTAGTCAGTTTGTTTTCTTTTCTTTTTACAACAGTATCCTTTATAGGTCTTTCTGCAACCATAACAAAGGAACAGATTGCTTGGCCACATCCCCTGATATACCTTCAGTCACGCCCCCTTCGGTAGTGAGTGCAATCACGTGTCCTCCAATCCATAACTGACACATCACCTACCGCATTAAGGTGATGACTTCTGGTATTGTAACTCCGCCCCTCTAGATGGCCGACTTCCGACTGACACTGGAATGAACTGTCAAACCATCCAGTCCAGGGCACACTGTTCCTGTAATTCATGCCCTCACAAGTCGGGAGGGAGATTGTTGACTAGGATTCATTCATTCTCTGTCAGACAATTCTGCTCAAGTATTTTATCATTTAATATTGACAGCCAGTGTAGTTGAATATCACTCATCCCTGACTAAAAGTGACACAAGCTGGAAGGAATGAGACTGGGGGTATTGCAGGCTACCCACTGCTTCTGCCTATTAAAGCTAACACTATTTGTTCAGCTGCATGAATGCCAAGGCAAGTTTTCATAACAGTGGCAGTGGAAATAGCTACAAACAACACAGTCTACATGGACACTTTCCTTTTCCCATTTAGAGTTCAAGATAGACTTACTAAATAACACACCAAACTCTTCTTTTTAAACTGAACAAGGTGCTTAAATTGAATTTGGATTCAGGCTCAGTCCAATTCCTTTGTTCTCCTTTGTTGTAGACTTAACATTTATTCTTTTTTGGTGACAAGGCTTCATCCAGGATACACGAGTTAAGGCTGTTGACTTGTATAGCAGAGGTAATAAACACCAGTAACATTATTTATACTACAGATGCTAGGACTTACCTTTTAAATTAAATTACCATTTATTTAAAAGCAGATTCACATCTATTTCCCATTATTTTGTGTATTTCTAGTCCCCTTAATGACTCAAAAAAGCTATACAGTTGTGTAAATAACTAAATATTAATAACTTTTAACAAGTGGACTTGGTTTAACCTACATTGTATCATGACACAATATTTGTTACCTAGAATATTACAATTACAGAAAAACATGCAGCCAGTTTTCGACAGTAGGAGAGGCAACAGTCAACATGCAGATTTATAACATCTGTTACAGCATTTTATTAATCCCTGTGCTTACTATATCATTTTACAATACATACAGTACCTACTTTGTGGATATGCTCAACTTTATAAAAGTATTTTCTTACATTATCGCTCCTTACCACCGAGTTACAGACCATCAATCCTGCATTCTGATTGGCTCACTGGCATTCCATCCAGTTTATGATAATTAAGTTTATCCTGGTGTCTAATGAGCGACACAAAATTCAGAAGTTCAAACAACGTGTTTGTGGGTACAATTAAAAAACTTAGACGAGAAGACCGGGATAAAACACAACATCATCATACAAAAACTGAAAGAGATTTTCAAGTAATCAAACATTCTGAAGCCCTGAACCCTGACCGTTGTTGGTCTTGTGAGTAAAGTTTGGTTTGACGTCCAGTTACATTTTGGATGCAGGGGAAAAGAAGGAAACAGACAACTACTGGCAGATTCTTGTGTTATAAAAACCGATGAAACCAGAATTAAGTATGCCATCATGACCTTTAACGAAAATACAAAAAAAATCACAAAAATTCCCACGAACGGGACAAAGAATGTCACAGCGGATTCATGTTTGAAGAGCCCGGAACATCGCTTGTGTCCAGTAGCATCACCAGAGAAGTACTTGTCAAAACTTCCAGCAAATCTACCTGCCTTTCATCTTCAACCTATCAAAGAAGAATAAAACATGTTTAATTATCGCAGTGTAAGGTATAGGCTAGAGCCAATGTGAGTGAATTACCTAGCAACAATGTTGCTAGAATATGCAGAAAGGCAAGCACCACACAAATATACACCAATCATTGCATCTGCAAAACCTTAATACAGAAACTGGCCAATGCTGGATTGCAAGCGAGATAAATTATGTCCATCAGTGGTCACAGAACGGCTACGCCTTGTACCTAACAACACAGTGACAATATCAACGGTAACCCACACCCTCTCGTGCCTTAATGCTTTATTAATGCCAGCTAAATTAAAAAGGGATCGCTGTTATCAGAAGAAATGCATTGCCACATACATCAAACTGGTAACTTCCCTACCGAGTTACAGTTGTGATTGACTAGTTTTAGCCTTGCATTCTGTGTGTATCAACTACTATTTAATCTATTCTTGAAAATAGCATAGCTTTATCTAAAAACTAAATTTTCAGATACAGCAAGTACTTTTAAATAACTGCTGTGGTAGCTGTAACCTGAAGTGGGAGCCAAGACCTCACTAAAGAAGTACAGCGTTTTAAAAAAATTACCTACAGTTTAGTTGGAAGTAGGCTACCAAAACAATACTCGCTGAATCATTCATTATAGAAATGTATTGATGACAACCATAGTACTAATACAGCAGTTAGACTTTTTGTTCCGTAACTGGTAACTGTCAACCCAATCAAAAATATGACACTGGTCTGGCAGCCTAAGGTAAAACACGTTGTATTTTAACATTAATTGAAACTAAATATACCAACTGTTTAGACAAAAAATCTCGTTGTTATGATTTAAAAGTCGATTTTAAGGAATGCAAGTAGGTTGAGTTAAACTGGACTAATGTGATATTATGTTATATTACAGCTGTTATAGCCACTCCTACAGTTGAACTGGCTGAGTGAATGTTTGCATTGTTATAAATAATAGGATGACATTTGGTGTTTTTTGCTAATGAGGTCTTCTTGGGTTTTACATATATTAAATGTGATGAGGTTATACTGTCCATGAATCAGGATGGTGTATGTATAAGTTCACTGCAGTAAAACAGAGACATGCTTTAAAAGGTTTTTATATGGGGTTATTTGTCATTTGAGAAATACAAGCAGTCATCTGCTTAACAAGCTTATCAAACATATTATTCATAAAGATCCTGTTCACTAATTTCACATTTCTAGTTATTGTAAATAATGTTGAAAATAACTAGGGGATTGTGCCTGGAAACAAGCACAAATGAGCATTCCTAACCAGTATGGCCATTGCCCACACACCCCTCCAAATAGGAGTAATACACAAGTAATTTTGCTATTGTTATTCTGAATCAGCTCACGACAAACAGGGCAGTGACAATTGTCAATCTCAAGTCAAGAGATAGAGGACCAATCCAGGGGGGGAGGGGGAGGGGGGAGGGGGAGGGGGGGGGGGGGGGGGAGGGAACTTGGGTTGGGCCCCAACTTTGGGTGAAACGTCACAGGAAATAGTTTACATTACAAACATGATTTAAATCAATTAAAACTCTGAATACATCAAATATCTCTGTCGAGTGAAGCAAGGTGAACATTTTTTTATGTTGTTTATAACAATAGTTGACAAAGCACATACTTTATGCATACAACCTACTGAAACAAACACACTGTGCACAATAACTGAAAAACCAGTTTCATTTGACAAAAAAAGTGCAAACAGAAACTAAAAAAAACTCAAACAAAAAAAAAAAAAATTTCTTAGCTGTATTGTAATCTCTTAGCTATATTGTAATAACTTGTTACCTGTGTAAGTCGCCCTGCATAAGGGCGTCTGTCAAGCAAAAATAAAAAATCATGCTAAGCTCCTGCTGCCTTCAAACCAAAACTAAAATCTTAGCTGTGCTGAGTATACCTCGTTTCCAGGTAGATATGGCTGCTTTCATTTTCATTGCATTTTCTCAGGTACAGCTAAACAAAGACATTGCGTTGGCTGCAAATAATAGTATTAAGCAGGCAAAAATTGATTTTTTTTTTTAAAAACAGCCTTGAATGACAAATTCAGCAACATTTTTCAAGTTTTGTAAACCTTTTAAAATTATGTTGACATGCTAATGAAAAGGAACGTGCAATTTCCATATTTTGCCTTTAAAATAAATCTTATACAAGAGACAAAAAGACAAACTCAAATTTTTGTATTTCTTTATATTTCTAATACCACGTAGAAATAATTATGAAGTTTTAAAACCACAGATACCTTCAAATTATTAATAAATTGTAACATCATAGATGTCACTGGCTCGCTAGTTCATTGCAGTATGACTCGAACACCAATCATGAAGTCGGTATTTCTTTGACCGTGTTGCGATAGTAACCAATAATATATACTGATAAAAGTATGAATTCACAGTGTAAAATACTGCAAGGAAAATAAAATGTTATTTTTTACACGGTAAATTGCAAGAAGCTGAAAGCAACTTTTATGTTTTGCTTCCGAAATCAGCTGTCGATTCTCCAATGCCGTCATTGCTACAGTACACATTCCAAATACCCACTCATTTTTCAGTTCCCAAAATATTTTTAAGATGGAAAACTGTCTATAGACGGAACAACCATTATATTTCCCATGTAAACCTTTTAAAATGTTTTAAGTAGACAAAAAATAAATGTACTTACATATATTCACAGTGAATGCACTTCAAAAAGTCAAACAGGCAGTGTCACCAAACCAGCGAGAAGATCGTGTTACATTTTAAGCAAGTATTAAATACAATGAAATCAGTCAATTACTTACCATTGCCTAGTTAGTATCTTCTCATCTCTGTTTCACCTTACGCAGACTAAAGCGTTGGGGCTTGCAGTTACATAGTCATAATACTCCAGAAAATCGCACATATCTCTTCAAAGGACAGCAATTTTAAGCTATTTATCAGCATTCGACCAGTTGTCTTAATCCTGTTTACTTGAGCCCTTCTATTAAACAAAACTCTTAAGTGAGTGCATATTTATTTATTTATTTGTGGCACACAGTTGACATTTATTTATTTATTTTTTTATAAATGTACTTAACTTGGCATTCACAGATTTGGGTGGCCCACCCAGGCCCACCCAGGCCCACCCGTGGCTACTCCACTAGGGTGGAGGGACCAGCAATAAAATACTAGTCACTTTTGTTCAAATTCTTTTAGATGAAAATGATAATGAGGCCACTCCCCACATTTTTGGTGGTAGTGCTGCTCAGTTCCATCCATCTAACGCCCCATAAAAAGGTGCTAATTGCACTTGCCTTGACCTAAGTGCCATGCCCCATGATCACAATTGGGACCTATAACATAAGAGCTCACATATGTTATTTGCGATTACAAACAATGCTAAACATTTACAATTGAGCCCAAATGAGACTTCCCCTTCAATAGAACAGATTTTCTTGAAATGATCTTGAAATTGACTATGAATGATTGAGGAGAAGAGAGGAAGCTCGAAGAAGAGAGAGAAAAACATGGACAGATGAAAATTATTGTTTAGTATTTTTTTATTATTATTATTTTGAAAATATAACTTGCACAGTTGCTATGGCAATAGCTATCAGAGATGTGACTAAGAACAGTTCAGGTGACAGCATCATAAAAAGCTGGATTAAGCTGGATGCTGGTTTCCATTTTAATTTATTTATTTATTTATTTAGCCACAAAAGAAACTAGAACACTAAAATTATCCTAATTTATGTAAATAACTATGTTTCAAAAGGAACTTTATAATTTCATAAACCTAAGCAGTGAAATAATGAATATGGTTCTGGGAACTAAGCCTTCTCCTACTGCATCATCATTTTTTTCTTATCTTATTTGAAGAACAGCAAAAATAGGGATTGTATCACAATTTACTGAAGGGTTTTTGAAGTTGTATTTAATGCCTCTGTTTGATAACAACCTTTTTAGGCTTGTCTTTTTCCCTCATTGAGGAAGATACTCCTGATAGTCCTAATTGACAGGCACATGTCTCTGTACTTCTGTGCTGCATTGCCTGTGGTTCAATACATTTTTCATGTGCATTTGCCAATCCCCTAGGTATCTCCTGCTGTCTCCTTACAATCAAAAGGGTCCGGAGATAAAGAAAAATAAAAAAAATCTCTCAGGCTTTGATAAATTAATTCAGTTTTGAAAATTAGCCTTTTAATTTTAATGTGTTGTGTCCTCAGTATGAATTTGTTTATAATAAACAGAAATAAAATGGATGCAACAACTAACCAGTAAATAATAAGAAATTAAGATCTACAATTAAATGCTTACAAAAGTAGCGCACTCTGTGTGAACTGCACATTAGAAAGTCAGAAAATAACAGTTTGTTACAGTAGTGTTCAAAGGCATACTCATATGTTACAGCTACAATTGGAGTATGTGTTCCATTACTGCTTGTTTAATAATGCACGCCCTTTCAAACTACAGTAATACAATTAAGTCACATATTCATTAATACACTAGTGATGTTTAAATGCCATGTGCTAATATATTCAAATAATTTCGCACTTGAGTCATACAGACATTTTACAACAACTACTTTAGTACCCCATAAAGCAGAGGAAATTACCCTAAAGAGATAAAAGTGTGTAAAAACCATTAAATCAAGAGCAACAGAGTAGGAATGACAAAGGTAAGTTCCAAAAAAAAAAAATTGTGAATAAGCACAATACTTGGTTGTAAATATATGTGGTAACATATTAATGGTGCTAAACACCTTGTGAAGCCTACAATTTCATCTTTCTGTACATTTCATACACATTTTTTTTTTAAACATTTAGCATTGGTTTCCACAAGATACAACACCATTTAGCACAAATAACTTATACATATCAGCCAGTTAACTATTGGTGTTATATTACCTGAGTGATTCTTTATCATTTGATAATCTCTAGACTGAAAAGTCAGGGCTATTCCATAGCTGTCAACAATTAAAAATATATACTGGAAAAGTAAGAGGTATTTATGTTTTGACAAGGATTAAAATGTTAAAGAAACAAAATGACTATTTAGTCTTGTAGATAACATTCTCTATTTTATGAATGGATGCTTCAGATTAGTGCAAGGTGAAATGATGCAGCTAAACCACAGATTCTGATCAAATTGAAATGTTGTGGATTGACCAAGTAGAGATGTCACCAAGCCTCAGTTCTTGTATTGTAACACAAATGCACGTATAACAGTTATGACTTAGTAGATCTTATTTCAGATAAGAAAAAGGCATTAAGTACGTAACATACTGTATCCTGATATACATGGAAGGCTTACACTCACAAAAAGCCTAAAATTATTGAATGGTTTTGCAATAGTATTTTAGCAAAAGGGACTTCATACATATTTCCAAGAAGAAGAAAGCCAGTTCTGATTTGCCTCAGCTAATCTACACAAAATCCAACCGACATGACTCCTCTGCCACTGCAGCTCTTTCATCTATTCTTTCTGGGGAAAAAAAAAACCCAAAAACTAAAAAACTATACTTTAATCATTATGAAAAATGCAGGTTTCATCGGAGCCACATGTCACTGAAAACATGCTGCTTCTAAAAACGGCTCAGTGAGAGCTTTTCATGAATTGTCTCAGTAGACTTCTACACCATCCTGTTCCTCCATTAGCATTCCGGCTTTAAAATAGCTCTAAGACAACTAAAAAATGAAAGCTATAAAAATGAATTACCCTTAGAATACATTTCTCCACAGTGCTGAACAACACAATGAAAGAAAAGTCCACAGTAATACGTGATTAAAAATCATTTAAGAAGGGTTGAGTATTTAAATTATGTATTGCAACTAAACCACATCACACTGTAGTGGATTTTATTAATATCAGGGACTTGGTAGCTGTTAGAGTAAGTAGCTTCAAGTGACATTGTAATTGCTTGTTTTCATTTCCCTTGTTATTTTAATGTGATTATAATCATTCTTAGTGGTCCTGGGCTATGTTTCTCCATACATGCCAACAGTCCCGATATGATCGGGACAGTCCTGACTTCCTAACAGATGTCCCGTGTCCTGATGCATAGTTAGAAAGTCCTGATATTTATCCTTAGAAATTCTTTACAGAATCTCTCTCTCTTTGGGCGGCTGACCCTCGTGCACTGCACTGTCTGGCAAGGATTGTGCTCACATGACCAGATCTCAGTTTATTGACATTTGCCATATCCAGTCTTATTGGAGAAGCATATTGTTTCCTCCCTGCTGCTGCAATATGATTTCATGTGTATGATTTAGAGTAAAATATGGGAGCCAATGGAACGTGAATCACCGAAGTTAGCCACACCCTTCATTTTTTTACAGCAGTTGTTGTTCAAGGCTCTGTGATATATTCAAACGAAAAACTGCCAAACATGAAAAATAATTTTCTAGAATGAAATAGGGACACCCAAGTGACGTATCTGGTAAGGGCACTCCGCCCTATAGCTTGGAGATCGGTGGTTAGCTATGCAACTGTCGACTGTGGACGGGAGTTCCCAGGAGGCGGCATACAATTGGACAAGCGCTGCCCGGGTGATGTTGGGGTTAGGTCGGTTGGGGAGTCCTTGGCTCACCGCACACCAGCGACCCCCGTGGACCTGCCTGTACACAATATGGAAGGGTATGGTCCTCTGACGCTGTAATTTCTGAATATGGCTGCATGGCGAACTTGCAGTGAAAAAAAAAAGTGGGCGGCTGACGGCACTCATTCCGGAGGACACGAGTGCTCGTCCTCGCCTTTCCCAAGCTAGTTCGGGGCTTGCAGTGTTGAGCCAAGTTGAATAATAATTAGACATTCCAAATTGTGAGAAAAATTGGAAATTAATACAATTAAGTAAAAAAAAAAAAAAAAAAAAGCTAGAATGAAATTGAAACAGAACATAAGCACAAAAACGAATATTCTGAGTTGTATTGATATAGTTGAAAAAAATATATATACATACAGTATATATTTAATTTAAATAAAGTCACCCTGTTGGGCCCATCAAAAGAAAATGGCATTTATCAAAGCAACAGAAAAAAAGAAAGAAAGTGCTTGTTTAACAGTGACTGGGGTAAAACATATAAATTTATTCTGGGCAGTAGTTAGTGAAAAGCATTATCTGATTCCAATATCCTTTGCACTCAGCTTTTCGAACTCGGGCAAATCATTGTATTTACATTTTTTTTTTCCAGTTGAGCTCCAAAATAATTTGCACTAACAGGACATTTGTGTTAAGTGAATTTGTAATATAAGAAGTAATTTACAAAGAAGCAGCTGCTAAATTTGGCTGAGACCACCTAGAAAATGTTTGATATCAGGAAATGTCTCTTATCCGAGTTTGTTTTAACGAGAATTGACTGTGTTTATAGAACCGTGAGATACGGGTTTATACACTAGTCAGCAAAAGAAAGGAACATTTAAATTTTTGTTTGGGTTGGTTTTTGAACAGGTCATCATAATCTGACTGTCTGTATGTTGCATTTAAAAAAATAAAAATCTGGTTGCATGCACAATAATTTATTGGTGTTCGGAAGTGCTAGACTGTTTTATGATTTTGATCAGTTACAATGCTTTTCTCCTTGATTGTTTGCGGGTGTGTCTGTGGTGGGGCAGGGGTGGCGGGGCTTATTAAACTAAGAAAATCTCTGTAATTGGATTTTATACTTCAAAACATTGATAAGATTTGACAATGAAAGCCTTTAATAGTGCTATGTTTTAATTTCTTTACTTGTTTTAGATGCCTTTAAGATGAAGTATGTGCATATTTGCCTTATTTTTAATCATTGTATAAGCATTACCAGATTTGTTCTACTTTTCTAAAGACATCAGTCGTGCCCAGGCTGACAATTTAAGGTTGCTTACATAATCCAGTATTGTTTAATCTGTACACAGCAGACCTGTTGGCGTTTCTTAAAATAATACATGCTTTATGGAAATATTCAATGGCTTTAGGTAGATTCCTGATATTTTATAACAAAGCCTCATCTGGGAGCAATCTGAATTCTGCTTTTTTATCTGGATATTTTGTACTTTTTCCCAGTTTACCAAAAATGTAAATCACCAGGATTGGCCAAAGAAAACTGTGTATATTGTTGAACGACATATGGAACCACACCATATGGCAGTAAGATTAAGACTAGACACCCCTGAAGCCAGTTTAATAGAGAATAATTAAGATAAGAATACAGGGCTCTACATATGCATTACACTAGCTCTGTCTTTAATATCTGAATGGAGATTCCCTTAAAAAATACAGATTAGAAATGTAATAGCCATATGATTATTGACATTTATAGTAAAATACTGTAGAAAAACAGCTGATATTTCTTAGGTCAATGTGCTGTGATCTACCCATGGGTCCTGTTTATACGGGAACTTACAAAATACCTGATAAAGTTGATATTTCTTGACTAGCTAGCACTATGACCAGGATATATACGTATTATGTTGTTTTGTTTTCATCTTGGTCAAGACAGATGTATAGTCTACTCTTTAGCCTCTAAACAATGGAAAGCTTGGAAATCATGATGAAAATGAGGTAAGTTCTTCATTACAGTCTATACAGTCAATATAGTCTACAGTCTGTGTTTAAAAAAAAAAAGGTTCTAACGAATTTAAATAATCTTGAAAACAGCTGGCTTAAAATGCCAAAACAGGATTCCATTTTTTTTTTCTAGTTGCCCCTTTACCTGTACTTCAGATGAATAATGTCAGATATAAAAAAGTACATCCTATGTAATTTACAAAATGATATGGTATTTTTCTATTTTGCCTCCTACCAACTTTTTAATTAAAGTACACTGGTGTGTAATACAGTGTTTATTGATTTGTCTATTTTACAGTCAAACTTATTACTGGCGACACTCAGCCAGATCAATGAAAAAGCTCAGCCAATAAATTCAGATTAGAAAATGAAAACTTGGCAGGGATTTAGACAAAAAAAGGTGCATCAATTTGCTTTTTTTAAAATTGAGCCCAAAGAGACATGTTTATATGACAAATTAAGGTTTGAAACACATGCAATTTAAAACTCCAGTCAAATTAGATAAACGTGAAATTGTATTGTAATTAATTTACCATGATAGCAAAATATATGGATTTTCTTGTACCAATTACAGCACACTGATGTATTTATGACTAATAATGGATTCTGCCACTAAAGGGTCCACAGGTATGATTTAGATAAATCATATGCAATTGTAATTTAATTAACTTTTTTTTCTTTTAAAGCTTTCATAACAATGCATGCAAGGTTTAAAGCTAATGCAACTTTTGTAAGAAAGCAACACATTTGCAGCTGTTGGTTGAACCAAAAAACAATGGGGTTCCTTACAACACAGTAAATAACCAGCTTCACAGGGAAGAATGAATATCCTGCAGCCTAATAGGTCAGTTTCACAGGTAGCCATTTACCAACCAGCATGAGTCCTATAGAGGTTTGTTTACCCTGTCAATAGAATTGCCTCCCTTAAAGCTAAGTTGTCTCAGTTGAAAAAGCAGCAAGGAGGTCACTTGTTTAATAAACTACAGGGAGGCTTCTTTAACTGTGGCTGTGTAAATCTGAAGCAACGGCTGATTTAATATTGCCAGGATTGTGAAATTGTCAGTGGTTTTTTTTTGTTTGTTTGTGGTATAGTTAGAAAAGTATAGATAATCAGTTGGCTTTTACAATTTAAAAGTGCCTGTTTTCGTTTGTTTAGAAAAATACAATGTGTGAAAATGAATTAACAGTTACAAAACAAAGCAGATCATTTAAATCTTAGACCCAGTATTTAGGTCCACTCAATTAGTCATTTTACTAGTACTGATATATTTGGGTGTGTTTCCTTTTTTCTGCCAATCCAATCCATGAGAATGTCAGAAGAGAGGGAGAGAGGTGAATCTGTCACAATCTGAGTTACATCAGAGACAGCAGGGAATGCAATCTCACATTCCATAGAAAGCTTGGGCTACCAGAAGAATAGGCCATTAACACTCTGTGATGGGTGGTAAAATGTGCATTTGACACGGAAAAATGTTAACAAAAAATGAATACAATTTTATCTGTTGCTATGGGGGAGGGGATGGCTGTATGTGATTGTATTAATAATGTATAGCTGCACACATCCTTGTTTGGTACAATGATAAACTGTGGGACAAGTTGATCAATGTTTTCAATTGTGTGGATACATGAAGTCGACCAGAATTTGCACTCAACCAATTCAGAAATTCAATTAGTTGTTAGGCACTGTTAGACAGAACATAGAGGAGTTAATCTACAAGGGTGTTATAAAGGATCCACATCCCAGTTTTTGTGATACGGACTTCATGTGAAATATAAACATGCAAAAATTGCATTGAATAATGATAATCTTTTAAAATGTCTATATATATGGGGTCCATATTTGATCACCTAGTAAAAGCACAGCGATGTGGTGTGCAGGGTGAGTCATACAGCACAGGTTTGCGTCCTAACTTTGCGAAATGGCTGGTCTTCGCTGGGGATTCTGGAGGGAGTGCCGTTTTGGCTCTGGCGCTCCTGTGGGTGAGGGAGGCAGAACTGGCAGGGATCTTCTCCACATTGTGCCACAGTGAACTCTGCTGGCAAAGTGCAAGCTAAAAAAAAGTGGACATCTGCAGCGCTGGCCTTTGTTCTCCAGAGATCAATAGTTTCTGGGTGAAAAAAAGGACATCGGAGGATACCCACAGAATCTTAAGTTCTACTGAGCTGTGTGGGGAATTGCTGCTGTGAGGGGAAAAAATGATTGGACATTAAAATTGTGAGAAAATTCGGGGTAAAATAATTGCACACACTAAGTAAAAGAATGTCAAAATTAAAAATTATATCTACTGTTCTAGTATTTTTATAATCTCCACTGTACTGTAATTGTTCAAATAGAATAATGAATATAGAATTGAACTGCAGTTATTTACCTTTTCTTTGAGGTTTATTATATCCCTGCCTACTACTGCCTTGATGATCAGCATCAGGGGTGATTATAACATGTAAAGACTGCTGAGAAAGACCCCTCACTGCCTCACTTGGACTGTAATTAAAGGAAAATGCCATTAAATAACAAACAGGCCAGCTGCACATTTTTAAACCTATGCTTAAAAATAGATCACAGCATGGCCTGCATATCCAAAACAATACCAATAGAAAATGCACCTGATTACTGTAATTGATTTCTCTGCAAGATATGAATAAACGGCCCCATCTCTAAATGTCATTCCTTCCAAGAATTTCATTTAAGCTCCACTGAATTGAAAAAAAAAAGCTCAACCAGATTCAATATCTCCAACTTCCTTGAAAGTAGCAGAAAATCTACCTGACAGTTGCCATGGCAACATGGGACAGGATGAGTGCTCCACCAGCCTATGAAGCCATTCTTAATTGGAAGGCTTTTAGCCCACACATTTTTCTCATTGCTGCAGAGATTATTTCGGAAGAGATTGTTATATTTCTCAATTGATTTATAAAGACTGGTTCATACAATATTACTGCTCACCATTATTTAAAATAAGATGATGAAATTTAAAGCAGACACTTCAGTAACAAGCCACAGCTTACATTGGAATAATATCTAGGTTTTATAGGTCAGCTGTACAAAAAGAAAAAGAAAAAGTGAACCAAATCACAGATTAGACTTTTCCGCAGTCGATACAGGATCACAGTCTTGTCAATAGATTGCATTCCTCAACCATTTTTTTCCAAAAACACAACAAGAACAAATCAAAACTTTACAGAACTTTCATAAAGCACAGTCTGTGTTTTTACATCAACTAGAAACCGGTTTAACTCTGATCACGTATGTCCTCCCTGGCAATTGGTTACGGCAGCAAATGAAATATTAAACTTATGGAAGCTCAGTTGGCTTAGTTTTGTATCCCTTCTAAAAACAACATTAATGAATGTCAATCTTCAGTATTTGCAGTTATTTTTGTCACCCAACAGTTATTAGATCTACTGGTGACACATTTTGCAGCTTTTATCCACAACCTGATACAATAATATTTTGATAAATAAACTTAGTCAAAACTTCAAATGTGTAGCAGAAATTCCTTCTGTAGGCGGTTTGGATATTTGTCTAAGAAAATATTCTGCATGTAAAGAAATCAATAACCAGTATGTCGTCTTATGCAATTATGTAAATATAAAACCTCAGTTTTGATGTAGCATGAAACCACACCATACAAATCTGACCTTTTTTCTTTTCAATTGGTGATCTTTATTGGCTTAGTACAGCTATTGAGCCAACCCCTACCCCCTTCTATTTTCTTTTAAATCCCACTTTGTAAACTCCCCCATCCTCACTAAACAAGGTCAGCTTAATAAAGTTATGTGCAGAGATTTTTTATTCTAGCTTGTTAAGACATAAGATTTTCAGAAAAAAATAAAGTGCTTTTACAAAGCTGACTGCCCAAAACTGGTACAATATAACAGCTGATGCAATTATTGGCAGTCACTATTGCCAAAACCTACTTTTGGGTTAAATTAATTAATATAGGTACCACTGCACTTGTGTGATATCTTGCTTAGTAAAATAAGAGTAACATCATCAAAGTAAGATTAAGTCACATTCAATTGAAAACTATAGAGGTTTGAAGCACCTATTATTTCACCAAGAGTTTCATCATGCAGTATTTCTATTCAAAAACATTCTAGTTACATTTGTCTTTCATTCCTTATTAAGTTTTCAGATTTTATTTTGATTAGAATTTGTGGATTATACAGTAATATGTTTGTGTTTTGTTTTTTTTGCATCCTGTTTGTGATGAAAATCTACTTGTCGTCGCTTCGCTCTGCCTTGCAGGTTGTGCAAATCTTTAAGGGTTGGCTGTTCTAGTGAGCACAAGGATCCATGCCAGAAGAATTTAAATCCAACTAACACCTGGGACAGAAACCATAGTTCATATTGGTGTTTACACCAGTAAGCATTAGCGCATCAGTCAATTAAAAGAAAATCAAATAAATCAAACTGTGTGCTCTTAGTAATTGCAACATGCATGTTTCTGTTCTCAATGTGTATGGTTTGGTGTGCCTTTACCTCATTTCTTTAAGCTCAGTCCAATAGCACAAAGAAGTCATAAGAAGTGACTTTCACTGAGTGTCACAATAGGAGGGGGCTGAGTGTGAGAGAAGGGTTCTTGTGGCTCCGCTCCCAGTCTTCAGCAAAACCAGTGAGCAACACATAGAATAAAGAGAACAAAAGTAAATCCACACACATGTGCTGCAGTTACAAAATGCAACATGCTGGTCCTCTTGAAAAAAAAAAAAACTGTGATAAATACACAGCTTCTTTCATCTTAATGTCTCATTCAATCATTGCAAACATGTCATGTGAAGCAATACCGTTCAAGTCTTTGAAACAAAAAGAATAATCAGCTAAGAAGAATCTTTATTTTCATAACAACAAGATGTAATTATATTTGATTCAGCTTCAAAGTACCAATATAGTAAATCATTCCAATTGGGTGATAGGGTAGCATTCCTGGACCTAATCCATTTTTCTTTGACAACATTCTGAGCCCTTCTTGTGATCTATCTAAGAAGATCAATTGCTATCGACAATCTTTGTAATTGCAGTTACAACCCTTCACTTCTAACCTTCTGCCACTCATTTGAAAACAAGCCCATAGAAAGCAATAACACTGCACTGATATTCTACAGGCAAATTCCACATTATATATACCAGGGGCCGTATTCACAAAGCTGACTTAACTCTAAGACCAAAAAATGGGCTTAAGTCACTTTTGTTGACTTTGTTATGACCGAATATTAAGCCAGTTTTATGAAACGATTTTCTGGAGGGTCTTAATTTAGAACAGCGTTTCTTCCACTCGAGAGAATGCTGTTGCCTGAGGGACAGATTGATCATTTTGATAATTTTTCTTCTTCACTGGGATTTAACAAAAATCACTATGTCATGTAAAGATAAATAATGTAAAATGTATAGATTTTATTATAGAATTTCATAATTTTATATTAAAAAGATATCGTTAGAATTATATTTAAAACTATGATTAAACTGACCTGTTGAATTATTTTACAGTGCTTAGGCTCTCATTGATTGGAAAAAAATGAAAAAAAAAATGGCTGTCAAGACTTATGGACAATGGAACAGAGCAGGATCAGTTTCCTCATCAGATCAGCATATGATGTTCTCCCATCACCACAGAACCCATTCCTCTGGGTGGGTGAGGACCCCTCATGTCCTTTATGTTCATCACCTGCAACATTAAGACACATTTTGACAGGGTGTAAGCCAAGGACGATTTACTTGGCGCCATGACCAGCTGCTGTGATGTTTGGCTTTAGCATTGGAAGACAAGGTAACCTGACCAATAAGTTGCCACCAGTTCCATCAAAGCATTACACAGAAAATACAATATTCCTCTGTCCAGGAGAGCAACCACTAAGAAAAGGTGTTAAAACCAAGCCTCGCCCAGGACAACTGGAAGCTGCTAGAGACTGGAAGATGGTGGCAGATGTTGATCAACGGAGCAGCAACTGGCTGTGGTTGAGGCGGAAAGATTCTGGATGGGAATGCCAGAATCACTGTTGAGCCCTCTTGAGGTGTCGTGGGCTAGTTGATAAAACACAGAGGACAGAAGGTGCCCACATGAAGACCCCAGAGATGTACGTGTGAATGTTCGTGAATAAGACTTAAGTCCAAATTGATGACTCATGACCAGTCTCAGAGTTAAATCAGCTTTGTGAATACGGCAGTGCCTACAGTTTCCTAAGTGTCTCATCTTAACCTAACAGAGTTAGGAAATCCTATCTAACTCCAATCTTATCCATAAACATCTGATCGAGTCTGAATAGAGCAGGCCATGGCTCAAGCTTCATAACTGTCACCAGAATATACATGTTTTTTTTTAATTATTCAGTTGTGGCAAAGAAACGTGGGGCTCAAAATTTTTATTCAGGAAGAGAATAAGGTTTTGATTGCAGAAAAATCTACAGTAAAATCTAGTTAACAACAATAAATAAATACACCTATTTAAAAACAAAGTGAAGCAACACTGTGGCAAAGTGGTTTGCAGTGTGCCAGTGTGATTACGAAACAAAAGACAGACAACAAAATTCAAGATCCAATGCCGTTCATTTTTATAATCCCGGTCTGGCGACCACAAAAAATAATCCCAGACAATACAAAGCAATGTGTGTTGTGCACTGTTGCAAACAAAGGGTTTACAGTTCCAAATAATAAACACAGTTCAAAAGAATAAACACAGTAGAACACACACACGATCACAAGTCCAGTGTGAGTGCTAAAGTGCTTGTGGTGAAATACAATTTATTCGTGCAGTTGTGAAGTATTGTCTGGGTTTAGTGCTGGCCTTAAGCGACAGTTCCAGATTGTGTTAGCTGTCTAATAAGAACAAACACAAAACACTCAAGGTTAAATCACAGTTCTCCTTTCTTGGTTCATCTCAACCATAACAAAAGGAACAGATCACCTAGCCGCTTCCCCTTTTGTACCGTCAGTCACATTCCTCTTGGTTAACGAGTGCAATCGTTTCTTCTCCAATCCGCGGTTGCCACATCGCTTCCCTTCTGGGGCGATGATTTGGTGTACCATAGCTCCATCCCCTTTCTAAATTGCCAACTTCTACCTAACTCTTGAAATTAGTTTTCCAACCATCCAGTCCGGGCCACTCTGTTCCCTTTACACAGCGCCCTCACAGGTCGGGAGGGAGATTTATAACCAAGATTCATTCTTTCTATGTCACAAACACTCAATTTCAGTCATAAACACAATTTTATTTTAATTAGGAATACCAACATACAACAGTAGCTCATAGCTAAAGCTAAAAATAATAACAGTACTGTGATATGTTCATGCCTCTGGTCTGATAGAAAGTGTGTACAGTAATATAATTTTGTACATTAATGAGCCAAAACTTATTTTTCGAGTAACATTACATATATGAGCTGCTGGTTATAGTTCAATGGAGCGTGTCACTGTGTTAGACAATAACACGACAGACAACACAGAATACTTCATATCTTATTACTCAGTAAAGTCTGAAATATCAATAATCATAATTACCGACAGTAACTTGTGAGTGCATCAAACGCCATCTCCATGCTGTCGCATACATAATATGAACCACCACCTCGGGAGGTGGGGGTAGATCTAGACGTTACAAGTAGCTTACTGTTGGTACACATACCCAAATATACTAAAGGATCATTATGGTTCACTATAGAATATGCTGTATGTAATAAGATCTAAATGCCCAGAAATATTTGTAAAATACAAAACTTAAAACCTAAAGCACAGCAACAATCAGAAATGTGCATTATTTTCTCTTTTTTAGTTTTTTGCATAGTTTGTTCAGATCTTTCAAACTAACAATTTTCTTTTTCTAACCAACAGATAGGAAAGGATCCCCCGAGTCCTAAATGCTGAGAAAGAAACTTAGGAAATGACCAAGTTAGGAACGTTCTGTAATATGCTATTTCCTATCTTAAATTAAAATAAAGAAAAATAAGTTAGAAGAGCATTTTCTATAATATCAACTCTCCTAAACTTGTCGTTAGGACATTCTAACTCTGAAGGTAAGATAAGAATGTCACTTAGGGTTCTTTTGCCCTTCCTATAATTTCCTAGTGACTATGACTTATATATATATATATATATATATATATATATATATATATATATATATATATATATATATATATATACACACACACACACTATGTATCGTTTTAGACAATTAGACTCCAATTTCTCCAGTCATTAACCAATTGTTGGGACACAGACACAAAGAAAATACAATAAAAAACTGTGTTCTCATACCCACATAAAAAAAAATTAATCTAAGTACAGCATCCTAACTAAGGAGATGTATGTGTTTCAGGCTACCAAACTATATTCAAATCATAAGCAGGTTAATAAGACTTCATATTTTGATTAATATACTTACCTAATGTACTAGAGTCAGATGAGAGGACAGATTTAATCAAGACAAGGGCACAGTGGCAGGATAAGGTACGAAGACCCCCCCCCCCCCCCCCACACACACACACACACAATGACAAGTGAGTAACCCACTCATATTTACAATATAGATATATACAAGATTGAGTGAGTGTTAGTTGTTTAAGTGATGTTGCCTGATGGAAATACACCTTTCCTGCTGTAAATTATTTAGAACTATATGATCCCCAGAGCTGACAACTTTCAAGCCAGTTTTATCTAGGCTTTGCGACTGCCTCATCACTGTCTTACAGAAAGTATTTTCAACATTGTGCTTGATTAGCATGAATCATGAATCAAGCCAATTAAAAACCTGTTAATGCTCAGGAATAGAAATAAGTCAATTGAGCCACATTCATCTATATAACTGTTAACAAGGGAGTGATTTGGGGAATTAAACACAGATTTAATTTCTGCATTTGCCTACCCGGAAGGAAAGTGTCAAAATGTTAATTTCACTTAAATTACTTGCCATTACAGTTCAGTAAGTATGGTATTGAAAGAAAGGTATTTTTTATGTGATTTACAAGAGCAATTCAGTTTTCTTTCTTAAATTAACCAGTCACTGACTTAAACAAAGAGGCCACTTAGATAAGGTTCATAACCAAAAATGATGTGCTTATTTGGTGAAAGCTGAAAGTTCATACAGTAGATATATTGAACAGCAAACTGTATGTCATAGTATCCAGTCATGCATACTTGACTGGAAAGCAGGACAATGTGTTCTGAGCGGTGCAGTTGGATAAGATACAATCAGTGGGTAATTTCTGGAGAGGAAGCATTCCGTTGAGATGTTGGGTATTATTGGTGTTATTATTTTCTATTGCAGCAATGCTGCTGATCACCATCTGTTGGTGAATAGGCATAATGTTAGGGAGCAAACACAGCAATGTCCATTTCAACTGCTCTCATTAACTTCTCTGAGGAACTGGCAGAATCGCTTGTGAGCTTCAGTGAATTATGAGACTATATGATTTGCTACCACAAGTTATAGGGCTTATACTTGACTGGTCAACATGAACAATAAGGGTGACTGCCTTAGCTGAGAGTCTCATTTTAAATTTATACTCATCTTTTTTCTTAAGCAATTATCTTTGAAAGAGTAAAGTTTCCATTAAATTTTTGTATACCCACATGAAAGTGGATATAGTTTTAAACTGCTCACCAAATGCTTTAAATCATCAGTGGTTGATACCTTTTTTGGTCATCAGTTTTAGTTACATCTCTTTGTAATAAATGCTTTTTAAAAATCTTAGTACAGTTTGTGTTTTCTTTACTTTATGGTTCAATTTACGCTCTTTCAGTTAGAAACACCCACAACAGTCAAACACATCGGTTAAAATAATACAACAACAAATGACCAGATGTAACGTGCAGTGTGAGGAACTGCTGTTAGACACTCGCTTACGGTAACTGACATTTTAAACTTCCCAGCCACCACACCTCCTTCCCAAATAGTAAACAATTATGGAAACAGATCTACAGTTTACAAGAAAGAAAATTGTTAATAAAAGAACCCAAATGTCATGTACAGCTCAAATTATTGTACACAAAGAGAATTGTAAGGTTAAAGGAAATGCACATTTAGTTTGACAGCTGGTTTCGGTAAATCAAGCTGCTTATTACAGCTGTTGGATCTCCAAAGGACTCAGAAAGAGAGGATACATTTAAAATAAATATGAAAAAAAAAATATTTAAATGGAGATAAAAGCAAATCAATTTTAGAACTAGGGAGTCCCCATATAGCACCAGCTAACTAAAGAGATTATGATAATTTATATCTGACTCATGGATCAAATTAAAATATGTTGGAGACTGTGGCAGGTTAGCAATCAAGTCTCGGCACAGCTGTATAAAAGAATGAATGTTTCACGCATACAGTGTTGGATGTACAGTGAGGAGGTACAGGAAAGAGAGAGAGGAGAGAATTAATAATTGCTACTTGTGCTAGAGGACCAGCAAAATATTTGTTTGTCTGTTTTGTCCACTGTTTGGTTAAGTGTTCATTGTGTTCCCTTTCAATTCAAAGATGACCAACAACTATAGTTTTGGGATATGCCTGCCACAGGTCAGGTATTTGTGAGCATTTTATGTCAAAGCTGCAGATAGGCCCCTCTGGGGAGTGATGTCCTCGGTCCAGCATACTTTAAGTAGTCGCTCCACGGAGCTCACAATCTTCCTTCTCACAACCAGGTAGGTAAAGTAGGTATAACTAACCTCTCCAGTCACGTGACTGTGTCTAGTAAAGAGCTCACACAAGTTTTTCTGTAATTCCACGGCAAGAAATTGCTGGAAGTTGGCTTGCCACTGCCTGGAATCAATAACTCAGCACCTGAGGACTGAGCAAAAGCTGCTCAACTGCGCTCTGTTTAAAAAAAAATTTAATTAAATTAAAAAAAAAATTCTTCTTATTCAACAGCTTACATCGCTCGTCGATTGTAGACTGCGTTCTAATCTACAGTACCTGCTGTTTGTGTTTTTTCCTTTTAGCTTTTTGCAGCTAAAAACAAAACAAAAAAACAATAACTCAGAGAGGATAGAGAGACGCTTCCTCCACCGGGGCCTGGTGTTGCCGTACCACAGGACCAGCACCTCTTGTGTGTTAAGTGCCTTAGGCGACGAGACATACTGCTTGATTTGTGCAGCGTCCCAGCCCCAGACACTGCGCAGAAGACTGGCAGAGTTCACAAGGGCGACTTCATGTGGCAGCTCAACTGAACCCCACCACCCCCCTTCTTCAACTGCCTCCCAGCCCCGTCGCAGGGTATTCCCTGCGCACAGGTTCCTACCCACGAGCCTGGAGCTGCTCACAGTCTCCCTCGAGGAGCAGTAAGTGAATCAGGTATAGCAGGCAGGCAGACCTGAAGAGCCAGATGGCCCAGGTGTAGTACGCTCAAAACACTCTACTAGTCGTTTTCAAAACACTGGGGTCATGTTCAAAACACCACACTACATACTTTCAAAACACTCTCACGCTCACAGCTCTCTACAGTACATTACATTCAAAGCATTTGCGTTGCTTTTTACAGTTATGGGATTACTTTTTCCCCAAAACGTTTTTCAGCTAAAGCTAACTGAATTAACCAACATAACAATTTACTAATAGAAACTGTAACTGTACAAACGTATTGTATATCAAAATACAAAGAGTGGAAATACAAAGCAAACAAAAAATAAAGATTGCCAAAATTAACCACATACATATTAAAGAAAAAAACACAATACAGATCCAGAAAAGCACACACACGAGTACAGCAAATTGGAATCTATGGCTAATGGATGACCTTCTTTCGAGCATACTGGTTTGAGTTCTTTTGCGTCAAAAACTACTTTGTGTTTGTACAGTAGTTGGCCATCTGTATTGTAAAAACGCTGACACTTTCTCCGAAAATTGGCCTTTTCCGCTGTTCCTTTTAGGTGCATCCGCACGTGATTGGATTGTGATGTTGCACATAATATCAACAATAAACCTGAGGCAGAATTTCTTTCTGTTTAGTTAGCTAAAAAGTAAATAGCTGTAACACTTTTTGTCAAATACAAATTGATATTCAACAAAACACGTTGACAAAATAAAACTAAAAGACTAAATGTATTAAATGTAGCTGGTTTTATTTATTTAAGCAGTTATTAGAAAACATGGTATGTGGAGCCTACATATTAGTATTAAACTGTTTATTGATATGATGGTGTTCAAGGGGAGTGTTTTCAGCGTTTGTTGTTATAGTGTCAAGCTTGGTTCGAGAGCTGTTGGAGCGAGCCTCCAACTTCCTACAGGTTCCCTGGAAGGCAGCACCTGAACAGTGGTGGTCTGTGTTCAGACCGTTGCAAGCTTCGACTCTATAGCAATTTCCCAAATTCCCAGATTTTGTGGAGGAATTTCAATTTTTCTGGCACCGAACGGCCTTGACGCCATGTGTTTCCAAACACGCAGCCCCTCTGACATCCTTGGAAGGCAGGGGGTGCTGGGACTAGCGTAGTTTCTGCTGGTGGACTCCACCATAGTGGCCCTGGTACAAGCCCCTCCAGTAGGGGGTCTGGATAAAGATCCTGTATGCCCTAATGGCCAATACAGGATCACAGAAGCCTACCTTAAGAAGGCTTATGCAGCTGAGGCGCAGGTAACATGCTTGGCCAATGGAACGCCGGATGTAGGGCCCCAGCACATTAGCGCCCTAGGAGGCAGTTTCCGAGGAATCACCCCAAAGACCCTCCATCGCAGCCTCAGCAACCCCAACAAACTCTTGTCCGTCTTAGGGCTCTTAGATGCAGTAGTCAGTACATTGCAGAATGCTAGGGCATCCTCCACGAGGGCACTGTGTGCCTATAAGTGTACAAAACTGTATCTGCATGCCTTGTCCCCATTGATTCAGTTTCCCCGGGTGCTCATATTTTGGAGACCCATTTTCTAAAGGGTGCTCATCAGAAATGAAAGGACGTCCTCCCCAAGTGGAGTCTAGATGTGGTATTGAAAGCTCTCACTAACCTCCCATTTGAGCCTATACATTCCATAGAGTTGAAATGTTTCTCTATGAAGACAGCCTTTTTGATAGCCGCTAATCGGGTCGGTGAGCAAGAGGCTCTGTCAGTGCACAGCTCCTGTATGCAAGTTGGGATGATGGAAACAGGGTATCATTGTGCACAAACCCCGCTTTCCTCCCGAAGGTGGTTATGGCTTTCCACTTCATACCACGGAAATTAGTGGTAGCGAGAGGACCCTCATCTGCTGTCCGTTCATGCACACTCATGATGACTTTGATGTACTCTCCCAAAAGTATTGTTGTTGGTCATCTTTGAATTGAAAGAGAACGTTTGATTATGGATGTAACCCAGGTTCCCTGAAAGAGAAGACGACCAACAAACCTTGCGAGGTCGCATCACTCGCATTCGCTGGTTCGATGCAAAAGAGATTGTGGTCTCCGTGGAGTGCCTACTTAATCCCTCGGTGAGAGGGACCGAGGACGTCTCTCCCAGGAGGGGCCTATTGGCAGCTCTGACATAAAATGCTCAGTAAATACCTGACCTGTGGCAGACATATCCCAAAACTATTGTTGCTAGTTGTCTTCTCTTTCAGGGAACCAGGGTACGTCTGTAATCTATTGTTTTGTTTGTTCAGTGTGTTTCTGTTTTGTTAAATCTTTTTATTAATAATAATAATAATAATAATAATAATAATAATAATAATAATAATAATAATAGTAAAAGTAAAAAAAAACAACGCAAGCAGTGCATTCACATTCACTAAACAGAATATTCAGTTCCTGGTCTGACATCACTACACAAGCCATCCTGTCCCAGGGACACATAGGTAAGATCCATAGGTAGAAATGAGATCACTGTTTTTGAAAACTACATGTTGTGCCTTACATCTCTTCCACATATAATTTCCATGGAGCTTTGTTTAACATTAACCATATAGACTCAATATCTCTACCAAACAACAGAAAATGATCATCTTCAGCTATAATTTGAAAACACATACAATTCCACTGCAGTGGATTTCACAGACTTATTATATGCTTATAATAGATTTGTTTCCTCATGGACAGATGAACTGTAGAAGATGTACATTGGCTGTCAAAGTGTAGTATATGTATGTTTATAAAATGGCATTGGGAAATGGAGCTGTGTGAGTGGCTGTCGAGGCAGTCAAACTATTTAGGCATATTCCAGGCTGGAATTTTTTATTTTTTTTGCCTTATCACATTCTTAAAATTTAAAGATAAAAACACATTTGGGTCAATAATTAATTCTGCACTAATAAGTTCTTCAAGCCAATTTGTAGTCTCCAGAAATGTGTGAACTATTTTGCACTGGTGGCAGGATACATTTAATAAAACTTAAAGTTTAAAATCTGGTATTTCCTTTTGTTTTCTTTTCATGAAATTAACAAAAAGTTATTTTCTAAGTGCAATAACACACTCTAGGCTGTACAGAGGGTGATGTATTACATGATGACTGCAGACCCTGGCGTGTAATTGCTTATATACAGCAAAAGATTCATGAAGATTAAAAATTATACTCCTTGGAATAATTTGATTCACACTGGTTTAATAAATGAAAACAATGTGTCTTGGTAACCCTGAGCCTAGTGGAAGGAATCATTTAACAGGAGTAAATGTGTGAGTGCAGTCGGGTTCTTCTTCTTTGGATCCTGGTGTCATTTGTTAAAATGTTAAAAGAAAAAAAAAATCATCTGATGCTAATTGCTGTTATTACCAGTCATGACACAACCTGGCATAGACTGCATGGGTTTATTTATGTTATTACTGCATAGCAACTGAAAGCAGAACATATGTTACCTTGTATTTCTCAATAAGTAAGGGGAAATAATACATACATAATAAGAAAATCACATTTAATACATTAAATCAATGTTGCAAAAAATATTAAAGTGCATGATGAGCTAATAGATTATCTGGGTTAACATTTTTTTTTACAATGGCACTTTAAAGGGAAACACAAATGTAGGTTTTGAAGGTTTTAAATGTATGTGTGTTGAAATGAGCTTTCATTTTTAGATATAGTCAAATTTCTCTTTCTTGCAAGAAAATGCCTGGAAAATAAAAATTCAACAACACTATTCTTCAACAAGTTTTGGCATACAGAGTTTAAACATATCTGTCAGGAAGGTAGTGTGTGCCTTTGTCCTAATACTCTCCCAATTCTGTTTGAAGGTTGTTTATTTAAAGCTATCTATCTTATATACAAAACTTCTTCTTTTGTTTTACAGCTGGTGAACTGCACAAGGCACCAGAGAGGTTAAGAGACATGTTCAAAGTCACATAGAGCCTTAGGTCAAAAGTGGGATTTTAAATTAGAAATCCCTTGTTTATTAATAATTCTTTATAACAGTTTATCAGCCTCAAGATTGTGTTTGACATTTCATAAAAAGTTGTACCAATAGCATTCAACATTGCTTTGAAATCATCTAAATTGTTTATTGATTCCAAAAAGATAAATCGAAAGTAAACAATCTGGTGAAATGTTTGCCCTTTCCCTATATAAAAAGTAATAATAAAACAAACAAATCATAATAATAAAAAATAACACATCAAAGGCTATAGGCCTATTTATGGCTAAATATGAAGTATGGCAAGCATTCAATTTGGCACATTTCAAAATTTCAAGAAAGAATTGTACAATGTGTCACTTACCTTACTAGAATGTATTTGTACACATTTTACAGCTTTGCTTTCTGTTCTTTGTTACAAAATAAAAATAACTTTCTTCAGAGTGCGTATGGTGACAAAAATTCACTGAAAGTAAGAAATCAGTTTGAAGTGCTGATGCATTAGGTGCAAAACAGGAAGGAAACTTGGGTGCTCACAGATGTAACCTCACAGTAAATATCAGAGTCCTAAAAGTAAACTGTAATTACAACAGACAAAAAAGGAAAATACTAAACAATGCCATATTTAGCAGTATATGAATAGCAATACTGGTAATTTTGTCATTTCGTCATTATTAATACACAACACTGTGTGTTTCATTTTCTTTATATTTGATATATTATGGTATGTGGCTGGACACATCTCATTATCAAACTCATCTTGTGATAAAGGCTAATATCCTGGTAGATGATTAATCTGTGAGTCATCTCTTCACATACATAGACAGTTTAATGAGTGCCGTGCCATCTCTCCAGAAAGTTGCAGCCCTGTCTAATAATAGGTTTCATTGTCTTTCATTAGTTTTTAACTGCATCCATGGATGACCATTAGAGTAGCTGGGGAATACTTTTAATGAAAATGAAAGTAAATATACGGCTAGATCTATAAATTGCTAGCCCTGTTGTTAAAGGAAATCGATCACTGTAATATCTTGTTCATGCACCTGAAGGTGGAACTTGTTATTCTCTGACCTTAAACAGATTTTGTTTTTACATTTTAAAGCATGCTGTATAAACACTGCATTAACCCTTACACTTGGGGAATAGTTCAAAATGGTACTGTTAAAAAGAGTAATATATTCTTAGAATATGAAAATGCTATATGCTGTTTTCTGTTCCCCTGCAAATATCTCATACCATGGAGTTATAATATTATATTATTAGCATATTATGAAAATACAGTTTCACCAAAAACAATTGCTATTATAATAGGGCGAACATGGTTAAAATCGTAGTCACTTTCTAGCTAAGGTCTTAAAGTTTGCATTGTCATTCCAACCACTGACCGTGTAAAGCTATAGTAGTTCACCTAATCTCTTTTATGACGCCTGCAATTCATTTGTACATATTTCCAGAAGCAGCCTGTAGTTAGTGACTGAAAATGGCAGATTTATAAAATGTTCAATCATCATGACAGCTGCACTGTTCTTAGAAGGGGGCTAAATTATGTACCATTTCTACTGTATTGAATTGTTCTGGGGTTTAAGGACAGGTGATTTTAATGTATTGTTTTGTGTGTTTTGGTATGATTTGAATGTATTTTGTGTTGATTTAAAATACAATGTTTTTCTTTATTGTTGTTGGTTTGAATGTGTTCTAGCAGATGCGGTGTTAGCAGTTTGTCTCTGCCAGACTGCTTGTGTGAATGCATGGTCGGCAGTGATTATTGAATGTCGGCCATGCAAACAAAAACCCTGTGCAGAAGGTGACCATCTCCAGATTCATTTATTGCTAATCTGGATGTGGTCATCGGTATAAAAACCACAGCTTTTGCTGGTCGGTGTGGTTGTTCAAGAGGAGGAACATGTGGATGTGTGGCAAAGCCCCTGGGTGTATTTTGTATTGTGTGTTAATGTCGGTGAATAGTCATTGGTACACGGAATATAAACGGGTCTGTGTAACACGAGTGTTTAAAATGTATATTTGTATTTAGGCACGAGGATTGCACAACACTTCATGTGCAAGTAAAAAGTAATAATATGTGAGCACGGGAAATTGCACTTTATTAATTCACGTGCAGTTGTACTGAGACTCCAACTGAATGATTGATTAGCAATCGAGTCTCGGTACAGCTGCATAAAAGCAACGTGTTTTCACTCACTGTGGGTTGTGTGTTCAGTGATTGGAGAATGGGATTGAAGATGGAGGTAATAATAATAATAATAATAATAATAATAATAATAATAATAATAATAATAATAATAATAATAATAATAATAATAATAATAATAGTAGGTAAAATAGAAGCTCACTGTGTTTTTGTCTGTATAGTCCGTTTTGTTTGTCTTTTTTTTTGGCGACGAGTGCTGTGTCCTGTGTTTTTGTTTGTTACAGCCTTTTTATTTACTGTTCTGTTCTTTCATTAAATGCTGAGCACAAGCAAGTGCTCAGCTTCCCCAAGACGCCACCTCTATGTTGTTTATTTCCTGGTTCCTGGTCTGACGTTCCCCACTCCAGCCATCTTTGTGACAGAGTGACACAGCGAGGTAAAGAGAAGGTGGTGCTTATTATTTTTTATTATTTATCATTCTAAAATCATTCTCTCTCTCTCTTGTATGTGGGTGGCAAGTTTGCCTGCACTTATGGAGGAACAAGACTTTTTAACTTCACTTTTTAGGAAAGACAGCTAAAAAAAGGAGTGGTTTTAACCACTATTAAAACCAGTCCTGGTGTCCTGCCTTTTCCACACCGTCACTGGAAACCCACCATCACACCATCGCTACATTGTTGGAAGCGAGGCAGGTACACTGGAATGTACTTGGAAGCTTTCATGGGAAAATGTAGAAATGCAAAACTTGACTTGCCTAAATAATTGGCAGAGGCAAAACCAGATTCGCCCAGCATCGATTTTGAAGTGTTGGACGAAACTAGACTCGCCTAGCCCAGTCCCAAAATTCAGTGAAAAATGTTGAAAATGGGTTTCGCCCAGTCATCTTTTTCAAGTTCTGGGCCACTAGATTCACCCTATTTGAAGCAGACAAGTGCCGAAAATAGCTCGGGATTTGGCCAGAAGCTGTTGGTAAAACTAGATTGACCCGGGCAAAACTAGACTCCCAGACCACTGGGTTTTGCCCTTAACATATATATTTCCTGGGTATATTTATTTATAGAAATGACAGCATTTTTTTTCTCATAAAAATGCCTTGTTTCTTTTGTTGAAAAAAAATATATAACATTAATTTCTGCACATTATTTTTCAACCTTTATTTGGAGTGCTGTATAAAAATATATTAACATGTCAACAGTGTTATTTGGTGCATGTGTGAAACTGGTAAGCTCAAAGCTCATACAATATGCAATATTTGATCTTGTACATGGAAAAAAAATGGAAGTTAATCTTACTGTGACATATTCCCAAATGAATGCTGTCTCCAATGGTTTAAACCGTGGCAGCCCAAGCCCATTGCATGCAGAATTGAATCCTCTTCAGTTGTTCCATGGCCTGGTAGACAGAGTTCCACCTTGGAGCATTTGGTATCGGAAAAGATGTCCAAGGGTGGCATTGGTCAAGTCTGATGACTGTGTGCTTCTGTTTTCTGTTTGTTCCACAGTATTTTCCAAATATTGCCCTTGGGATCCTCTTGAATCCATCAGATGCACTTATAGCTTCTTCTGTATCACTGGTTGCAACAAGGTTGACGGTGTGACTGGCAAGTAGTAGTCTTGATTTACCACATCAGACCCACAGGGGACATCTGTTATATCCTGAAACAGAAGTTGTTCCTCATCAGCTTCATCTTCATCAAATTCTTTATTTTCTTTAACTGCAAACAAACAGGAAGCTTTAATAAAGTTTGAGCAATTATCTGTTGCTGTCATTTTCATCTTGTTCTGTATAAGGAAATTATCACATGGATGTCTTTCATCATCAAAGCAAGAAAATCATACGTGTCGTGCCCTAAGAGTCGCCGACAGAACAATGCTCCTGACTGGATTGTTCCATCTGGCTGGAGTCTGGATCCATCCAATGGATGGTGCAAGTGAAAGGCAGCTGAAAAGTGTCACTGCTGTGTTTCTCAGTAATGTAGTTTTTAAACTGATAAAAAAGTACATAGAAACATTCTCAATGTAAAAGTACTTATGTGTTAGTAGGAACAAGATAATACATATGTAGATCTATAGAACAATTTTAGATATGCTTTTAAGACTTTTTGCACATTTTATTATTTTGCACTTGAGATCTTTATTAATGTAGTGGTGTGGCAACGTGGTTTGTTGTTTGCAGGGGCAGTTGGTGCAGTGCTCAGGAAAAACACATACAAGACAGTGGAAGTTCAATAAAACAGCTCCTTTATTTGGCTGGGTTGCGTGTCAACAATTGGGCCAGTAATAAACAGCTGTTAGAAGCCTGCTAGAGTTGGAAGAGTAGACTTACGTTATTCGAATACATTTTTTATGCCTTGGTGAACTTGGTGATTTTTTTCCATCACATACTTATAACAAAAACAACACTGGAGACTAAGGATTTAACTTTCTTCCAAATACATTTACAACATCTCTAACTGGCTTGACTTATGTACAAAGTATAGGAATCACACACCTTAAAACAAGTATGTGCATGCAAAATTGTCAATTGTCTGGTCAAGAATCAGAAGCTCTCAATTTATCTGACAACTAAGGTACACTGTAGTTGAGCTGGAAGTATAGCAGAAGAAGCACTGTATGCGCTTCTAATAATGACCATGGGCTGACAAGCTGGGCAAGCTGGAACTACACCTGGAGGCTATTTTGTTATTTGGAACTTAAAAGCCACTATTGATTTTCTAAGGCAAAGGATCATTCCAAGTGCCTGCAGTCATACTGTACAGTACATAGAATACAGCAATAATGGTGTGATCAGTTAAAAGAAAATGAGATTTTCAAAGCCTCTCCTATAGGATCTTAAATGACGGCCACATACCTTTATGTAAACACATTTCTATGTGTTTTCTATCATCTAACCACAATCTGAAAGGACAATATGTACATTAACTGGCCTTTGAGCATCCGTTAATTCTCCAGGATGAGTCTCGTGCTCTGCACATACATGATTTAGAGATATCATAGCATATTTTATGGAAATTAACTCCACACCTTAGAATATGAGATGTAATACTCATCAAGGAGTGTGTGGTCATTAGTGCCCATTGAGCACAATAACATGAATTTTAGATGATTGTTAAACTGAGCCGCGTACAGTTGCATGAGCGTAGTAAGTACATACTGTAATGCTATCTTTAAAAGCTATCACTGCAGGGGAAAAGGTGTCCTATGTCTTGTTGAAACATTGTTCCTTGACCTTCCTGTATTTGTTAAAGTGATTGTAGTTAATAAAATACTTCATAAGTCTTACCTGTTGTCCCCTTAAATTCACTATATAAGTCGCAAAGGTGCAGTTTCATGACACATAAGATATTTTAATTATTTCCAATACAAGAAAGAACAAAGAGCAGCAAGTGACATCACTACTAATAACTGATAGTCCATTTGGAATTAAGAAAATAACATCACTGTACCAAAAAATATTTCCCACAAGACCTCACACTATCTACCACTCTACCCATTCTCATCTTTTTTATTGTATTCCTTTCTTGTACTAACCCTTTTAATTCTACTATCTTTATTTTATTAAACTTATTTATTCTCCTTTCCATTCTTGTCTACATGACTAACTACTGTAAAAAACGTTGTATAAGTCGATTTTCTAGGCATTTTTACAGGGCATTAAAAAGGGGGTGCGACTAATACACTGGTGTGATGTATGCGCAGGTGTGTGTAATATTAAACTACTGCACCAGTGCCACAGTGGGATTACTACAGCCACGGTTATGGCTCACACAAACTTAACCGTCAACAACCTGATTTAGTTTTTCAGGACCTACGGCATTCAGGTCATGTTGCTATGTAGAATCACAAGACCACTGTTCTAATTAAAAGTTTTTTTTTACTCTTAGTACCCTTTGAATGTTAAACACAAGCTTTTAGACTCTTGACTGATCTCCTCTCAAAAACATCACAGGTATACTGCTTCACTGTTAACAAAATAGCTGTCAGTCTCTATGAATTTCCTTATTCCCACCCTCCCGAGCCATTGATTTGTCAACATTCAGACTGAACCTGCGCCCCTGGTCATAGCAAACGGGTTTGAAAGCCCAGTAATGCTATAATGCAGGTGACTTTGAGACTGGATAAAGTAAGACAGTCAGACAAATGCTACTCAACGGGTTTGAAATTGTGAGTTGTTGAATTTGCCGATATGTGTGGTGAAATAAAAAAAATATTTAAAAAAAGAGAAGAGTGATTTCTCCACCGGGACCCAGCTCTGCTGCGCTCCGCCGATGAGCTGAAACCACTGGCTTGTTTCAGCCCACCGGTTTGTTTCAGCCCACGTACTCGGCATGCTTGGTTAAAAAAATAAATAAATAAATAAATGAGTTACCTGCATTGCCTTTGTGACTGTTCTTTTTACCCTCACAGCTTTGCTATTATATGAGTGTAGTCGTTTTTTCTATTTTTATTTTACTGCCTTGCTGTTAAACTGTTTTTCCCCATAGCTGAACTGCTGTGGATATGTTAGAGTCTGAATTTTCCTATTACTGTCTTGCAGTTAAAAAAAAAAAAAAAAAAAAAAAGCAGTACACTTTTTCTTCCTGTCTAAGACACCATTCACACTACTGGGCCGCCCCATCTTTAGGTCTGTAATCCCATTCACATTTGCGTTTTTAAGGCGCCTTTGCGCGTTCACATATTTGACTGTAAAACTGTAAGACACGCCGATAAAATGATTTTTATGGTAAACATTCACTCCTCCGTAAGCTTGATGTCCTATTCATGGATAATTAGCATCCACTCCTCTTTATGTGACCGGGGTGGAGTCCACACTCCAAAATACTATATACATATATACAGTGTAGCAAATCTCAAACTATTCCAATTCTAGTCAAAATGTTTTTTTTTTTTTTTTTTTTTTTTTAAATTCAACACTATTGTGTGTTTCATCATTTTAAAGAATGATATCTGGTACAACACTATGAAAAATAAAGTTCTCAGATGGCTTGATTTTGCCTTCCTGGAAATCTGTTACACTGTATGTCTTGGTAATTTCCACTTCAGCAATGGCTTCAGTGTCAAGCATCTTACTAGCTGTCAGGCATTAGGGGAAGCAAATGGGTGGTGGGGACAATTTCACTCTCCAGATGAAAGGACAATGAAAGTGCAAGACTATCTGAAAACAGGGCCTGCAAACAGATATTTCTTTAATTTAGTGTATTACTAGATAGCGGGCAAAATTCTCTGAAGGTTGTTATGCCAAAAGTAGTTGTAATACTTCATACTGGTTGATTTTCTCCTAATCTAGTGTTCTCAGTAGGTTATTATAGGTATTCTCAAGTAAAACGAAACAAAAAAACAACTCAGTTTATCACAAGTGAAAGGCAGGTATTTTGTCAACATTTTTAACTTTAGTAGTCATGTTCTACCCTAATTTTCTAATTATTTTTAGGCTCAGCTCACCGCTACCACCGCCAGCATGTGCCGCCAGCCATGTGCCGCCAGCCATGTGCTGCTTTTACACATTGCAGGCCCACCATGCTGCCACCTCAGTGCTACAGCGTCGGCAGACAGCACAACTTTGTGCAGCTTACAGGCAAGCCCGAAGGCGCCTGGCTAGACCAGAGGGGTTGCTGGTGTGCAGTGAGCATAGTACATCCTGACCAACCTAAACCCTCCTCCCCCCGGCAGGTGCTTGGCCAATTGTCTGCCGCCCATTGGGAGCTTTCGTCCTCGGTCAGCAGTGGAATAGCCACTCCCACGTGGAGCGCTCTTACTGGATGCGCCATTCAGGAGCCCCAGCAAGGAATCTTTTAGTTAATGATTGTAATATAAAGGTTTATAGGAAGCCACAGGGTTTATAGACTTGCCAGATGTACTTAGATCCCAAACAGTTCAGCTTGAAAGGCATATATTTTATGCTTAGATTTCTTTCAAAACTACGCATTTGAGACTATGGGCCTGATTTTGATGATGGGCAAAACGCGGTTGCCCCTGATTTTGATGAGGAAATATGGCGCAAATGGGAGCAAACTTCCTTTGCCTTGCCTTGCAATTTTGGTGATATACTTTGTCCCTGTCTGCGTTAGTGCCAGTGGACGGCATAACTTTTTTGCATGTTAGTTTTGGGTGATTTTTATGATGGAGAAAATTGGGTGACTGTGTCTCAAACTAACAAGTAAGGAGAGGTGAAATGCTGGTGCTGTCGATCCCATTACAAAAAGGGAACAGCAAGTGGTGAATGAGTGAGGCAGACAGTGATAGAGAAAACACACAGATATTATAGCTGTGTGGACTGTAGTGTGGAACATGTTAACTTTAGGGCTGCTCTAAAAATTATGGATTTAAATGAAAAAAAAAAATGAATTCAAATATATTTCATGCTTCATAATTACTGGAAGTATTTTATTCCAAAGTGTTTTACATTTGAATATGCAGATAATCATTAACTGTGTGGCATCTTTTGGAATTTGTGTATAACAAGAAGAAAATAATCTCTTAAAAAAAAATAAAAAAAAATAAACAAACACATGATCTGGAATATATTATTTCACACGGTATGGGCTTTATATTATTTAAGGAAATGTTTTTTGTTTTTAAAAAATTTTCAGCGGAGCATTAATGTATGAAGCCAGTAGGATAATTCTGCCTGTATAGTGTTTTTGATACCTCAACTTTAGTGATACTGTGAAAAGTTTATCTATTTGAATGATGTATTGGATGAGTAAATGACTGAATTTATAACGGTGTATGCAGTAGACAAAGCTACCTATTCACTGCTGACCTGATCTTTCATACAGACTGCACTGTTTGCAGTTGGCAAATGGGGGAACACTGGTTAGATGTTACTGGCATTTGTAAAACTACTGTTTACAAATAATGTCCCTGTTTTTTAACTCTGAAGATGCCTTTTGAATGTCGTATTGCATTAGCAAATAACTGCATTGATAGCAATGTACAGTATTCAGTACACAAAGTTACACAACTTTATTAATTTCTCCAATCTCTGCATTTGATCAGACCAAACATACACTCCAGCATACTGTTTCAAAAACAATGTCATAAGTACTTTCAAATGTAAATGGCTGATTGGACTAATTCTGTATAGTATATAGAGTAAATGTGACTCTGCTGTATAACACAGGCTGCCAGTAGTGTAGTGGGGCAAGACCTGAGTGGCGCTACTTTTTTTTTTTGGGGGGGGGGGGGGGGGGGGGGGGGGGGGGGGGGGGGGTTTGCTGCTTTATTACCTAAAGCTATTTTATTTTGGTATTTATATTTTTTTAAGACCAGCAAGAAGTCTTTTAAAACACTGCCATTTACTTTTGAACTCAAGCTGGATTATAACATTTACATTTTTGTGATGAAAAAATACAAAATTATGATCAATGTATTACTGTGCTATTACACTTCAAGTAATTGATTTAACTGTGACACCTGCCTTTGTACATAGTACGTGTGTTAGTAGAGAGTAGTTAGAATGTATATTGGTTGACTTGGTATTTAATTGAATTAAATGTAGAATTTAGTAAAGGTTAAATGTTTTCAGTGTACCATTATTGATTTTAGGACAGATCCAGTACTTTGTTTTGCCAGATCATTTAATATTTTCTAAATGTACCTTTCTTTGTGTGTTAGGTTTGAAACATATTAGCAGACAGACAGCAAAATAATAAGTACCTATTCATAACAAAACATGTTGGACTAAATTATTTCCAGAAATTGTGAAGTATTTAAAGGAATGTAAATATTTCTAAATACTTAGTTAAAGGGAATGTCAGTTGTTCCTAATTTGCTGGCAGGTTCTGACCCACGTTTTCTTCATTGGTCAGTGCTAATGAAATTCTGCCAGTGCCCAGCTCAAACTCCCTTCAAAATCACAACATGACAAGGACAGCGCAACCCAGTGCAAATGTAAAGGACTTTGCCCCAAGTTTCCTCAAAATCGGGCCCTTATACTGTGAATGGATCTGCATGGCATGGACAATTTTAATATTTATTTTGTTAGAAATTAAACCTGTACTAGGTTTAATTTCCTGTACAATCTCATGAAATCTAGGATAGGCCCCTGCTATATTGAATGTGATGTGACCCAGATGGAAAAGTATGACATTAGTAGTGACCAAAACTTGGTCATGAAAACATTACTGTCAATGTTTTCAAAAATAATTAGTTTAATTACAAATTGAACAACATTTTCTTTTTTCAGATTTAGTTTGGGTAAAGTGTGTCACAAGCTTTCCCTTTCTCTTTGTCTGAGTCTTGAATAATTGATTAAATAAATTATTTTAATTATGTGGGCATTAAGCTGAACAGAATTCTAAATATCAGACTGCAAGAACATCCTGTGACAGAGAAAGAAGGAATCTTGGTTATAAATCTCCCTCCCGACCTGTGAGGTTGCTGCGTAAAGGGAACAGAGTCCCCCAGACTGGATGGTCAGACAATTTATTTCAAGGGTGGAAGTTGTCTAGAAAGGGGGTGGAAGGGAAGCAATGTGGCAACTGCGGATTGGAGGAGAAACAGTTGAACTCGCTAACCAAGGGGGCATGACAACGGTAAACAAGGGGACATGATTAGGTGATTTGTTCCTTTGTTTATGATTAAGAGAGAACCACTGAAGGATGAGTGTAAAATAATCGTGAGTGTTTAGTGTTTGTTTGTTTTATCAAGTCTAATTGTACTGTTTGTTATTTATTAGACGGTTAACACAATCCAGAGCTGTTATCTATACTAAGTAGGGTGGTTCTCAGATAATTGAATTTAAGTTTTTATTGAACCTCAGTTTGTGCTGATTAATTCCATATATGGCATGTACAAAAAACCTTTAAAGTTAAAGACTTTAAAGCACAAATCTACCAAAATTGCAAAACAGCCGAAAATAGCGCAGACCTTTAAGGGTTTAAACAGTGCAATACTCATTGCTGTGTCTTGCCTGGGACTATATGTGTGGTCACAAACGACCTGATTTACAAACCTGCTCTCCAAATAAAACATTGTTTGGAGGTTGAAGTCACTTGTTTGTCATTACTTGTGCACAGCAAACCACTTTGCCACACATCCCTATTGTTAGTATCCTTCAATGCTTCTGTGCCCTGCATTTTATAAAAGTTATGCTCATGGGCGTCTGCAGGTAGGTGCAAGGGGGGCACTTACCCCCCCCCCGAATCTGAATTAACAACAACAACAACAAAAAAAAAAACAATAGTTGTGCAGTGCTTTTTTTTTCAGGAAAATTAATAGACTGATCTCCTTTCCAAATTTATTTCACAATTTTCTTTGTTTTAATTCAGAAACTAAAACTCATTAAAGCTAATAGTGGCCAGAAAATAGACCATTTTAAGTAAGTCTGAATAAGCCAACCAACAAAGAATATAAAATAACATCCCACAGCTTTTTACCTCAAAATGACATCTCTACCTTCCCTTTTGGAAGTACGACTTGAGATAAATGAAGCGACACCGAGCATAAACTAAATACAAACGCCTAGGTGTAAAATCCCTTCCTGTGAGTTATTTTCCAATCTGTCAAGAAAGCTACAGTATTTGCTTTAGGTGTAAAACTAAATTATTTCCTTTTCATAAAAAAATATCTTTATCGAAGACATTCATAGCACAGCCAACAAGAATGACTTGTCTTTGTGATCATTATGAAGAACACATGGTTTTATTAATTTTATATAATAACATGACACCCAAATGAGCAAATGGATTGTTTGATTTTTAGATTCATATTAAACCCAGAGTGATGAAACACCAATACGTGTGCATGTTTTATGTGCATCAGAAATTCACGAATTAGAAAATGGTAAATGAAACCACTTTTCAACAGTATATATATATATATATATATATATATATATATATATATATATATATATATATATATATATATATAATTTATTTTTTTTTTTTTCTTTCTGGTTTGTATTTGTTTTGCACTTCAGAGCCAATATAAATATGTATGTGTTTTTATTTTGCTATTTTCTATGTGATTTTTAATTTTTTTTTTTTACTTTGTATGTGTTTTGCACTTCAGGGCAACCATAAAATAATAATAAGATACCCATGACTTGTTAATGATCACTAAAAGAGAGCAATCTAAACCTTTGTCTAGCATAAAAAATAAGGTAACCAGAAAGTATAACAGTATTAGCCAGATGTGCTTTCTAACTCAGTAGCCGTTGGTTCCTCAAAAGGTTTGCACAAGCATGTCTTGAAAAGGTCACAAGTTCATCTCTGCATTATTTTTTAATGAGCATGTCTTGGGGGAAAGAATATTATAGTGAATGATATATACTTTGTATGAGATAATGTGAAAATGTAAATGAACATAAATTCTGAAAACCAAACACACAACAAGCCACAAATCAAATACATTATTTAATTAAACAAAACTGAAATCACATGTATATTTTACAGCTGTACAAAGATATAATAAGTATATACTCATTGACATACTGCATGCACACAGTAACCAACTCACCTAAGAGCTAATGTTATAACGACAAGTTATTAATAGTATTGCAAAAGTTTGGCAAAAATTATCTTAACTAAATACTGCATAAACGAGTTACTATAATGAACAACATGTTTGATATTTGAAGGAAAAGTCATGTGCCATTTGGTGCAAACATTACACACAGAAAAGCAAATATCTTAATGAAACTCTTAAGCTACGTGTGCTGCACAGTAAATGACTATGCTTCAAGTAGCTGCCTGTCATACATGATAAGGTTAAAGCTTCCAAGAACTTCTGCTGTATAATAACTCTGCTTCTGGATCAGTGCACAGTCATCTTGCAGCCCTGTCAAGCTGACAACGAGTGGTGCCAGGCCTGATACACATGACTGCTCATGAAAAGTGTCTTAGAATATGTCAGTCTCACATACGTCAATAGAACAAGAGTAGAACAGAATCACAACAAATTAACAAGCCAGCAGAAATCTTGTTTCTATAAAAATAATGAATCCATAGCCACCAAGTGAACCTTTGGGTTTGGAACATGTAAGACTATGAATTGGAAACAGTACTAATATTTTACAGAATGTGAACATGACAAAAACTGTAGGACTTAATGGTCTGCTAGTTCTAATCCTGTTTACGAAGGATAACAAAAATATATCATTTTTATTTGCAGGGCTCAGAATCAGACTCAACACTTGAATTTCTGCACTACAATATATAATTATGCAACCCATTCAACAGTAGGCACAAAACTCTGCAGTTGTGGATGCAAACACCCACTTCTGCATAGAAAGAATAGATGTTAAGATATGTGCAGCATAACAGTTTAATCATTTTCCAGCCAACCCTTGATCTCATTTATGACTGTGTACATTATTACTCTGTGATTTAATGTATTCAGAATTATTTATAAAATAGTATGCACTGCAATGAATATGTCTGGTCTACGTTTGCAATCGATCAAGCACAGTGATGGATAATGACTACTTTGACACATACTGTTTTACAAGCAATACTACAACAGTCTATGCATGTTAAGAATACACATGTTTAAGAATAAGTCCTCAGAGCTGTGTCTCTTTCCAATCAATCCCAGTCAGTTGAGGATACTCCAAGTCTATGCACATCTCTCACATGTGTCATTACCACATATGACATACATGTGTTATTGATATGTTATCAATATCTATTCAGAACATGAAAGCTTTATTTACAGCAAGAAAGAAATTGTGTGGATTGCTATCTAGGTACTTATGAACCATATTATTTGGGACTAGAGACACAGACAATGTGCACAGTGGATTCAGCTTGCAGAAAATGTAAATCACAGAAAAAAAGTATTACTATGCAGCATTATGTATCGATGTGTTACCAAGCAACAAGCGACAGTAAATTTCCATTTACTGATATAATTTTGATTGTAAAATGATCACAATGAAAGATATAATCATATGTTGTACTTTATTTGAACTTTATTTATTATCTGTTAAAAATGGTAAATGTCATTAAATAAAATTAAGAAAGTTTGGTAGCTTTAAGTGATAACGTTCAACAAAATATCACTATGTATAATCAGTGCACTATAAACTAAATCAAACAGCTGCAAATATTTGTCTACTACAACCCCCCACCCCCCCCCAAAAATCGTAATTATACACTTACAGGTAAGTCTAGCATTAAAAGATGTCCCTTTTTGCCACAGAATGAAGATGACAAGCTGAAATTATGAAGCATACTGTGCACAATTGAGTGTGAGGAAACGAATCCTTAACATCCCCAATTTCATGGACAAGTCATTATCGGCTGTGTGATTCAGAACAAAACAATTGTCAGCTGCCAACATTGCTTAACGAGGCAATTAAAAATTTTCCATAGTGTGAAGAAAAGGAGGGACATCAGAAACATGAGAAATCTGCATTTTTTTAAACAGTTATAATTAGGAGAAACTTTGATTTGATGAGCTGAAAGCAATATAGCAGAGGTTAAAATGAATGACACCAGTCACTATCTTGAATAACAAGTAAGGAGATTAATAGAACAAGTAGGAACCTAATAACCCATACGGGATGCTGGCCTTGCTACATCTTTTTTCAATTTTGGGGAACTTCACTTTGTAATTTAGACTAATAACTTGCCTAAATATATGCAAATGAAAATTTGAGAAATACTATTTATGCATGGAGAAGGCTTCTCATGCACATGAAGCAAAACATTTGCATAAAATTGGATGATAAAATCTTAATCCCAAAATACATACATGCATATCTGACTGACCCATTTAGAGCTTAATGTTGTTTTAAACCTGCCCTCACTAGGTGACAACTGGAACCATGCATACTTTATACTCAGATTGATAACAGCAGGCCTACACAAAAAGATTGTGGTGATTTATTCATTTAAATGAGTAAAGTACATTCTTATCCTAGTCTGGCAGTAGAACTGTCTTGTTATTATTAGGCTTCCAAACTGTTTTGTGAAGCATATGTTATTGCTGGGATTCTTCTTCTTCTTGTTCTTCTTGGTGTTTGTAAGAAGGTTGTGTCGTATGGCGATGTCACAGAGACGGCCGAAGTGGGCGGCGTCAGAACCAGGAAAGGTAATGCAATACACAAAACACAGGACGGATGAAATGAAATGATGAAGACGCCTGTTGGCGCCGGTTTAATACAAAATAAAAGGTTTAACAAACACGAAAAACACAGGACACGGCACTCTACGCCAAAATAAATAGACAAACAAAAACAGACTAAACTTAACAAAACGGTGCACGAACAGACACTGACAAACACGGTGAGCGGATACTTTCTCCTCTTATTATTATTATTATTACTACTACTACTACTGCTGCTGCTGCTGCTGCTGCTGCTGCTGCTGCTTATTTCCTCCGTCTCCAATCCCGTTCTCCGCTCACCGAACACCCAACCCCAGTATGTGCCAACGTGCATCTATATATACTATTGTGCTGGGATTCAATTACCAATTAATTATTCACTTGAATCCCAGCACGTGAATTAATAAAGTGCAGTTCCCCGTGCTCACATATTACTACATTTTACTTGCACGTGAAGTGCTGTGCAATCCTCGTGCCTAAATACACATATACATTTTTAAACACTCGTGTTACAGACCCGTTTATATCCCGTGTACCAATGTCTATACACCAACATTTAAACACACCACACGCAACACATAACAGATAATATACACAGGGGCGGGCACTTTGTTACAGGCGACCATGCTGCATGATGTCATAATCACTCGGTACAGACTTCATAATCACAAACTACAAAGATCTTCTCCGAAACTGCTAGTCCGATTGAACCAAAAATGATCACACATGAACCTACTATGGTTGTCTTAAAGATGTGGTCAAGGGAAGTTGCTACAATAAAAAGCATGGTGGCCATGTTGGATGACACCATCAACATACAAAACTGGCTTACAAAAACCTTCTTTAAAACAACATTAGTTGAAAAATGATTTATTTTATTAACTCTATAGTTGACAAGCATCATCACTGTGTCAATACAATTGACATTTTCCAAAATAGTGTTTGTACGTAAATCAATATGGCCATCTGATGCATTTCTTTGAAAACCTTTCAAAATCTTTGGTCAAATGTAAAACTAGCTTATAACTCCTTACAAAGTGCAGATAGTTTAATGGTTACTATGGAACACATATATGCGTTACTATGGAACACATGTGTGCTCTATCCAAAAATCACCTTGCCTGTGACTTTTGACTTCTCTAAGGTCAAATGTAAAACTATCTCATAATTCCTTACAGTGCACATAGGGTTATTGTTACTATACAACACATTTAGGAACCCATATATGCTGTATTCAAAAAATACCTTGATTGTGATCTTTGACCTCTCCTTAAGGTTAAATGTAAAATTAGCTTATAACTCCTTATAGTGTGTAGATAGGGCCATTGTTACTGTGGTGTTTAAAGTTATAAAGCATCGTGAGATAATGAACTAATGCAGGATTTTGAATTGAAACTGCTCCATAAAACTGATCTGTTATTGACTTTGTGCTGCGATGCTACAGCTTGCCAAAATTGCCAACTGGTAGAGCTTAGGAGCCACTGCCTGGCAGTTCTAGTTATTATTATTATTTGTTTATTTAGCAGACACCTTCATCCAAGGTGACTTGCAGAGACTAGGGTGTGTGAACTATGCATCAGATGCAGAGCTACTTACAACAACGTCTCACCCGAAAAACGGAGCTTAAGGAGGTTAAGTGACTTGCTCAGGGTCACAGAATCAGTCAGTGGCTGAGCTGTGATTTGAACAAGAGACCTCCTGGTTACAACCACTGGACCACACAGCCTCTTACAGTTATAATGGTTTTTGCTCTCAACTTACCCATTCTGATGGAGGAGGACATCTTCAGCTATGGCCGTTTTGCTTTACCTAGAATTTTAGGATTGAAACATAATAAACAAACAAACAAACAAAAAACAAACAAAAAAAACTATATGAACATAACTAAGATATTTTATTTAACACCATGTAATCATAGAAACTACAAAATTATATTGCAAAAGTCTACCAGAAGCCATAATAGTAGTATGGTATTTCATGTTAGATTTTGAAATGTCACATTTTTCCACTTATAGAAGTTTGCCGTTAAATATGGAAAACTACAAAGTGGTATGTAATTCAATATGTTAACATAAAAATTATTCAGCAGGTTTAATTCGACTTTATGAAGCAAATTTAGTTGACTCTATAGGGTGATGCAAAACTTTTGGCCATAGCTGTACTCTATTAGGATTTTTGGAAGTCAACAACTATTGTACCTATTGTCATTTCTTTAATATCACAGTAAGTCAATCCCCTTTCACTGATCAGACCAGACCACTGTACTTCAATAGACTGATGGCAACATTCTGACATATGAAATTGAATAAATAGCAGAAATGTGGGTAAGAATTTTTAGAAATGAATGCCTTCCAAATGTAACCTTTCTGAATTTCAACAAAGTCAATAACAATTTACTATTTATTCTACACTAATTTGAAAGCACATTTCCGATTATACTTGTTACATTTAACAAATCTGTTCTGTTAAAATCAGTTAAGGGGTTGCACTTTTACCTTCTCTACTTGGTCATTCATATGTCTTCATCCAACAAAACCCTCCAGGGGTTTGATTAAGTGGTCTTCATATACAATGAATTACTCCCACAGCCAACACCTCCGAAAACTAAATTTGAAAACCGTTGCATTTTAAAGTAATCCATAGGGCTCATAAGACTCCAAGTAAACATTTCAAAATAAAATATATTCTCGACTCAAACTGACCTAGATGCCAACTTGGTCAGTCTTGCAACAATTTATTTATATGTATTTTAGGAGTGCCACTCAATGGGACATTTCCAGTCTCAACTGCCCTTAACTCTATCAGTCCTGCTTGGAATGAAAGTGTCTGTATCTCTTTCGCTTTTAAGGTGCATATTCGAAAAATGGGGATCCTAATTTACTGATCGGGGTACTGTTCAATTTTGAGGACCCGCTGAATGTGCCTGATTCAGGGTCTCCAATCATAGAATACTACATGTTCAGAACTACTTTTCTTTGTGGTCTATTTAAAATTACTTATATAAATTGCTTAACTAAAAAAAAAAAAAATCATACATAAACATGATATAAACAAAAATCTGTAACATATTTAACTGAGAGAAATGTAAATACAGGATGATTTCATTATTTTTATTCTTCTATCAAAATATTGCAAAATATATAATCAGCCCATGTCCTAGTGACAAAACAAAACATGCATGTAGTTGTCGTTCCAGAAAAGAAAGAAATATGCTGTGTTAAAGCTGTAAACATTTGGCAGTATACTGTAGATTAAGATGCAGACTATTTAAAACTCAGTCTATTTTATTAATGGCAACATTATTTAAAAAATATTAAATTTTACTTCAAAATTAAACTTAGTCGATCTGCTTACAGTCCCAGCATATACAGTGTTGAGATATGATAGCCTACCAACCTCCAGTTTAGTCAGAAGAATCCAGACTTGGATGGCACTCTGTCTTCAGAGTCTTATTGGAGTGCTGTATATAGTAATGAGTCTGGAGTTCCGCCCATATTATTTCTTTGGTCTATGGTGCTATTCAATAAAACTTGTAGAACACAACTTAATCATACCTCTACAAAAATAATTAACCCATGTAAACATCCAATATGTTCGAATACATTCTTTTTTTAAATCATTACATTTTTTTATTGATTTCCCCCATTGGGTTTCACTAATGACAATTTTCTAGCAGGTACAGTACCAGGAACAGCACTGTAATAAAGATTACTATATTGATGTGCTTTATTAAAATGTCTGTTTTACCAACATTGATTAGCTAAGCCTTCAATTCTTGGAGAGTCTGAAATGTTATCACAAGCTCAAATAGTGTAATGCTAACAGCTCCTCTTCTCTATTCTTACTGCTGATGGATATTCTAGTTTTATTAAAGGTCGCCCATTGCAGAAAATAAGGATCCAAGCTTAAATGACACACGATTCAACTCCATCACCTTTTTTTTTTCATTTATCAGCATTTCTGTTTTTATAAGATATGCATAATAACCTGCATTGCATTGCTGAGCCATGTGGAGAAATAACTTATACAGTTCCCTGAATTCTTTATAGGGTATTTTGTATGTATATTGCAACATAAAATAAAATCAGGAGGAATGGGAATACTTCAAATGTTACAAGAGTCCATGTGGGAAATGACCTGTACATGAGATAAGTTGACAGACACAGTAGGGGATTTCATTACAGCCTGGGAACTGACTGACATTAACCTCTGGCAGTGCTTGGAATTGAATCTGTAAATGTTAATCAATATTTCAGCCCTATTAAATAAAGGAAGGCCTGGTGGAAATCAAAGTGCCGCTCTTCTACTAATGGCTGATGTGGTGCACTGGTCTTACTCTTCAGCTGTCAGGCAGGGTGTAGGAAAGCAAATGAATGAAAAGCTTTCCTGCAGGTTTTGCATTTTAATACCCACTGTTTTCTTTCCAAATTGAAATCTACAAGACACATGCTTGTGGAAACAGCAGTATTTTAGCCTAATAAAAGAGATAAAGAAAAAAGTAATTAGAGCGTAAAGGAAAAATGTCATTCTCTGTTTAAGAACCACCTTACAACTCACGTCTTACTGCTGCTACACTGTAGTAACACATGTATGCTGTGCTATAATGTCAAAGTGGGATCGATCAGCACTTTTCCTGGCTGGGATATTTAAATGATTTGGAATTGTGAGTATGCAGCACTGCAAACCAGCTAATGGTGTTTCAGTTTAATGATCTAAAATGAACGTACTGTGCTTTGTGAAATTTTCCATTTTCAGACACATAATAATCCAGGTTTGTATAATTTACACCACTGAACAACTCAGAAGATTAATGTAATTGTTTTCTCCTACAAATAGGATGTTTTCAACTAGTTTTTATACTGGTACAAATATGTCCACTCTGAAAATTGGACTTTGCCAATACAATTACTTCACAATAAGAACATTGGGGTTTCTGTTTCTCTGCACAAGCAATGTCATTATAATATTCACAAGGGCTGTATCCAGCCATTAAAAATGATTTGCTTATGTGCATTGGAATATTAATAAGCTGGATTTGCTAAAATGTGGACTACCAAACAAATGTATTATTCCTTATTAGGCTGATATGTACTTCTTTTTAATCAAACACTATTACGTTGCCTCACCTTGTAAAAAAGTTGCTAATAAGCCTTGGTCATTTTGAAGCCATGTGGCTGTGGTGGTATGAACTGAGTTCTACAGTGTCACTGTAGCTCAGCAGGACTTGAGAATTCATGTATGCACACAATGTATACACATGATTTTAAGCGAGGCTTGTACCTCAGTGCCAGACTGACGTGTTGCAAAAACTGGTTAAATAATGTACCTGTAATTTCTCTTTTCTTTGTTAACATCTTGACAACTTCTGGAGTGCAATTCCACAGTGGCGTAATCAGTCTACAATGTTCTGCAAATTATTCTCCCATTTCTGTAACTGAGTGGATGTTAGACTGACACTATCAGTACATTAGAGTGGTCATTTTCAAATGAGCTTTGAAACACACTTTAAAGTTATAAGTGTAAAATGTTGTCAGGATGTTAGCAATGAAAAGAAAAAGTACAGGTACATTATTTAAACAGTTGTCGCAACACCTGTGGACATTTAACTTTATATTTTATTACAGCAACAATAACATTAATCACATTCCGTATTGTACTGATACAGTTTCTGTACCCAATATAATCTCTTGTGATGGGATGTTTACCATAATGGAAATAATGAATCCTTATTTTATTAATATTGAAAAATCATAGAAAAAGCAAGCGCAATAAGAAGTATTCATTGTTTAAGGGGAAGTATGTTTCTCTTGATTTTGTGACGGGACGCTACCACCCAAACCAACAAGGGTGGGGGTGAGCCTTGCCAACTCGGAGTCTGAGCAAGAGTTTAATAATATACTAAAGTAGCCTGACTATGCCAGCGTGGGATTTCACTGTACAAAATAGTAAGAGGTGCAATAGATAATTGTAATATACAATTCCCGATAAGCACAGGTTTGAGAAATACTCTATAGGGGACTGTGACAAAGTGCCCGCCCTGTGTGTATTTTCTATTATATGTTGCGAGTGGTGTGTTAAATGTTGGCGTATAGTCATTGGTACATGGGATATAAACGGGTCTGTGTTTTACTGAGACTCCAATTGAATGATTGATTGGCAGTCGAGTCTCGGTACAGCTGCATAAAAGCTGCATGTTTTCACTCTCTCTGGGTTGTGTGTTCGGTGAGTGGAGAACGGGATTGGAGACGGAGGTAATGAGAATACATAATAAAATAATAATCGTTAAAGAAGCTCACCGTGTTTTGTTTAGTGATAGTCCATTTTGTTTATCTCTTTTGTTTTGGTGAATGCGCTGTGTCCTTGTGTTTTTGTTTGTTACCACCGTTTATTTTCTGTTCTGTTTATTTATTATATGCTGAGCGAAAACATTCGCTCAGCTCCATCAAACTCCACTTCTCTCTTTGTTTATTTTCCTGTTTCTGGTCGGACGTCACCCACTCCGGCCGTCTTTGTGACACGGACCAACACCACTTCAGACCCCCCACCCAAACCGGAGAGGAACACAATATTTGTAAAAAATTTAATACAATATAATGACGAGAAATCTGACAAAAAATAACTTCAAACGGATCTGTAACAATAGACTACTCTAAAAAAATACAGACTAATACTGTTTTGCCTTAAAGTAACTTAACTAATAGAATAGTGCAGAATATTGTTATTTTCTTTTCAAATTAATTCACTGTATACGATAAAGGCATAAAGGCATCATCTTTTAAACAGCTTTTTGCAAGGATTACGTTTCCCATGTCAGATTCGCTTGGTATCAAAATAAAGGTTATTAGCTACTTTGAAATCATATGTAAAGTGACCTCTGGGACGTTGAGGTTTGATAAATTTGAGGGGTGATCTTGCTTCCCTTGCCACTGACTAATTGTGAACCCCTTTCCCATAGTAGAACTTTTCAATCTGCTTTCTGTATGTGCCTCTATCTGTTACACACACACACACACAGGTTTCCTTTGTAACTAATAGTTATTTATTTATATTTATTTAGTTATTTTACTTTTTTTATATCTTTTAGTGTTCGCTAGTGCCATAGGTAGTTTTAAACAAAGGCAACTGGGAGACAAAAATATAAGAAACCCTGGCATTATAGACTCAGCAGGAAAGACATCGTTAAAATGGAACTGAACCTTTAAGGGTTAACAATCTCTGGGGAGAGGTACATTTTCCTTTTAAAGCACACAGATTCATCTTTTGAAAAGGTTCCCCTCTGGTCTGGAACCTGTTTGATCAGCAAATTGTCAAGAATAAAATGTAAAAAGTAAATTACTTTTCATGCATGCGGATGCGGATAAAATTGGATGGTTTCTTTGGTATTTTTTATTTATTTAATTGCTATAGGATAATCATCATTATTCAACAAGGTAAGCTCCATGTTGCAGCATGTATGTACATATGCAGCATATGTATATATTTTTTTCTGGTGTTTTCATTTAAAAATAAGAGATTGATTCAAGAACATACAGGCTGGATTGAACAAAGAAAACCCTGAATATGTCTCAGTATACAAAACGTAGGTTTTCTTTATTAACACCCAACATCCTTTCTGTAAAGATCACAAGCTCTAGCCATTAGGTGACCCCCTTTGGGTTTCAGTAGAGCTTGGTGTCCTAAATGAGGTTGTTATATTTAATATCCTCCATTCTTATAAAGGCTTAATTAAAACATATGCTTTGCTTTTATCTCCATGGTCCTTAAAAATAAAACTTAAATTTGCTCTCTCAGTCCCACCTGTCAGACATTATTTATCAAAGAAGTCATAATGTTGTACCACTTTCGGTCCCGAAGGCCACATTTTCAACCAGAAATGAGCCAGCTAATTGGAGCCCAGGCTTTGTTTTACAGCCACAATAAATAATGTATTTGGCAGGTAACTTTCAAAATTGTTCCCTAGGTGACCTTACTGCCACTTCTACCTTTCCTCCCTAGTGACTATAAAGTGCATTTCCAATGACAGTGATGTTTAGTACATTATTCTTAATCCCATTCACCCCAAATTTCCTAAAACAGGCATTTGAACTGAAATATATAGACTGTAATCCAAAAAAAATAAAAATAAAAAAAAAGATTGTGCCAAAAAAAAAAAAAAAAAAAAAAAATGCTTGTGCCAATAATAACATACATACTTCTGGTCAAACTATCATTTTATTATAATAAATTGGTATAGGCTTTGGACTGCTATGTTGCTAAACAAAATCGAACACACCTAGTGGAGAAACTTGATCCCTGGGGTTCCAGTGTATTTAATTAAACAAACTGGAGTGCTTATTGTTCATCCTGATATTGCTGTACATAGTTACAAAAAACAAAATTGGATCCTTTGAGAATTTCACTGTTACCATTTCCTACAACATGCCACGCTGCTAGATGTTAGAAATAATCATTTGTACCAGCTGTCTACAACATATCAAAGTGCTGGTTCAGTTCTATTTATTGAGATTCATTATACAGTACATGTACAGGCATGTCACTACATGAGTGTGCAATAAGCATTTGATTGACTAGAAAAAAAGTTTTTTGTACACAAAGAGATTTCTACATCTTCTATTGAGCATCCTAGTTTTATGCAAAAAGGACAAAATTGATTCTTGCCCTTGCAAGGCCTACATGAAGAGAGTATATTCCGATGTCCAGTATTTCCTTGAACTATGGTTATTCCATTTATTTTTCTTTTTACAGAATGTTTTAATTATGGGTGTGCTGTTAATTACTTAGTAATTGGCTTTTAGAAGTATTTGTCGGCAAGTATTAAATAAATCCAAACACACCTATTTATTGATTTCAAGACATTTATTGATTTCAATAGTGTGCTTCCATCCATTTATCAAGCAAGTTCGTAAGTTACTCGGTACAATTGCTACAGAAATAGTAGTGACATAAGGGCGAAGAAAGGAAATTCCCTGTGATGTTTCTTGATGTCATAGCCTAATTTGCATGTGTCACTATGTTTTGTGGATAGTTGCAAGAAATATACTCACTAAATGATTTTCCATACATTTTCTTTACTTGCTTGCTAGTCTAGCACATACACCCTCTACCAAGTTGAGCTCTTTTAAAATAAATAAATAAATAAATATATGAACCTTGACCCTGTTACCACATATGCAGTTCACAAAATCAACAATAAAATGTACATCCTGTATGGGAGAACTGAACCTGCAGTGAGTGTCAAAATGATGTCAATAAGTGTTGCTGCATAAAAGGTACTTACATATTTTCCCACTAGTTTAAAGGTCGCTTGTTCTCTTTCTGCTCTTTTGTTAGAAGTCGTCCAATTTTGCGTAAGCAGAAACAAAAAAGAAAAAAAAAAAACAGTTGTATTATCATAAAGCCATTTAAAAAGTATGTGTGTGCTGTATTATATATATATATATATATATATATATATATATATATATATATATATATATATATATATGAAACTCTGATTAAGAAAAAATACAAAATACATATTGTAATTAAACATTCAGTTTGTTTAACTTAATTTTAAAGCTCAGGGAACATAGAACCACTTTGTCGCTTGGAACTTGGTTTCAGGAGACTAGGTTTCAAACCACTGCATGGCACACCAGTGGAGACTGGTGGTGCCAAATCAGCCAATCAAAAGCCCACTTTTAAAATGGGAGAAAATAATTAATGAATAAAGAATAACAAGATTAACAAATTCCAACATTATTTCCCAGTTTATGTTATTATTGCGTACATCCGAAATGATACAAAATAATCCTGAGAGTTCTCTCACTTACCTTGTGTGATTGTCAGGCAAATCAGCGCATTTTTGGCAGCGACACAATAAAAAAAAGAAATAAAAAAAACCCCTAATACTTCTGATTGATTTAGATTTGGAGACACCCCCACCCTCGATATAGTCCATATATGGATAGTATTCATCACATGTTTTGAATTAACGTATAATATGAATCAGAAGGATTCACTAAAATAGTTAGGGAGCACACTACTTGTTTGTAGAAAACAAATTCATGATTTCAAAAGTACATTTTAATAATATAATACACATTCAAACAACTCAAACACTATTGGTATTTTTTTATTGAAATGAATGGGTAGAAACTTAAAACGTAAACTAATCAAATGCAGACAACATCCTGTTCGTTCAGTAATTGTAAAAATAATTGTGTTTCTTCTTTGCTCCATGTCTGCCAACTTGTTTTTATCATCAGAACTTGAGCAGTAACAATTTGACGTCACTGAAATGGCAAAGAAGTGGGCTAGGACCAGAAATACGCCTGTTATGGTTTTCCATGCAAGTGTCGAATAAAATGTTGCCGCAAGTAAAAAATAAAACCACCACTAACAAGCGAGAATTAAAACTTAAACCGTTTTCTATAGTGTTTGTTTGATATATTTTCTTATTTGCATAAGTTTTACTGAGCTTAAAAGTTGGATGGAAAAAGGCCTATTGAGTGGTTTAAAAAAATGATTGGATTTTCTAATTTTCCTCTTATCCAGGGTGCTGATATTTTTACTGCTATACTGCTGTACCAAGGCCGTAAACTTACTATTTAAATATATGGCCTACATACTATCAACCCTACCGATTTAAGCGGTAGACTAATGATTTTTAAACCCTTTTACCACATAGCAATTTTCAACCCTAATCATAAGTCTGTATAAAACTATTGAAAAAATAAATAAAACAAATGTGAAAATGGTAATAAAAACTGGCCCCCCAAATTTACATTAAAACCTGTAGATCCGCCACAGTCATTGCACACCCTCCAAAAAAAAAAAAAAAAAAAAAAACTTTTATGTAAGATTCGATTTAAGGTCAATCTTACCTGGTTCTCAGTGTCAGCACACTGCACAAGACTAGAGTGCAGTTATCAGCCACAAGGCGGTTTGGAGGTTTGCTCATTCACGCTGGTTACAAATGCCAAACCAATTATTTATGTAAAAGAAAGAAAAATCACTTTCAATATGTAGAGGTGATGTGTGTGTGTGTGTGTGTGTGTGTGTGTGTGTGTGTGTGTGTGTGTGTGTGTGTGTGTGTGTGTGTGTGTGTGTGTGTGTTAATTACTGTTCTAAAGGTTGAACATTAAAAACAAAACAAACAAATAAATAAATAATAATAATAATAATAATAATAATAATAATAATAATAATAATAATAATAATAATAAAATATCTGATTCTGCCATTTAATTATGGAATACATTTTTGTATCCTTTGATAATACCATATGGAGGTGAAGCTTCCAGCTCTGTGAATCCCTACACACATCTCAGTTTATTTTCCTTTGAAAAATAATTTAATTAGAAAGTTGTTTAGGTTAAATGATGAGAATTTTGCCATGTATATGAGTATGATTGGGTCAACAACTCTGTGAAGACTGTCAGTAATAATATATAAAACTGCTGTGTTATCTTTATCCAGTAGACTGAACAGAGAGCATATATTGTCTACATTGAAAATACTTGATTCTGCTTAAAATATCACTGTCATTTGACAAGATGATATTAAATCCCACCATTTAGGTCAAATGAATAGCAGACTGGAAATTGATTTACTGTTAAATTCAAAGGATCATAACTGTGACATCACCAGAGGAACTTTATTTAACAATTTAGCAAAGCCATGAATACAGATCATGTAGATTTAATGTGTAATCAATTGCTGACATAATTACTAGTAGATTCAATTTACTTTTGGTATTTGGAGATTATTGTTTTCCCTTTGGCGAGTACAAGCCAATATTAAGGGCCATTTCTTGCCTGCATTAAAAAAGCATAGCTGCGCACCTCTTGAAATTCCTTTGAACTGTAAAGTCCATTAAAAACTGTGATATCACAGTCGGCCACCTACCTCAGCCACTTACTCACTAGTCCTGAAGTCACACTAAGGTCGCTATCATCCACAAAATCATCCAAAACAACAGAGTAAGCCATTATCGCAGCTAAATTAACACTACTTGATGTAAGCGCCATATTTGAAATGTTCGTGGAGCACAGAAGTATTCAACTAGCGTTGTTCATAGTGAACACGGTTTGTTACAAATGTTCTTTTAGTTGAATGCACCCCCAGTATTCACTTCATCAACCTTTTTATTTCTTAAAGTCTGCTCATGAAAACAAATACATACATTTTTAACAATTAATAAAAAAGCTGTATTAATTAGTACAGTACAGCTGATACAGTAAATTAAGGGACAATCCCTGGCAAGAACTACACAATTCCCTCCAAGGCTGTAAGCTGGTTTTAAAAACTTACGAAATAATGGTTGGCTTATGCTGTGCAATACCATGGTTTCAGGACTTTATCTTTTTATTTTTATATTGATTTCTACATGAAGAAGACGTCCAACAAGGGCCATTGACCTTCATACATTGTTCAACCCAAGTCTTCCAAGCAAACTGAATACTGTTGTCTTACCTTTGGGACCATAAATATGTTACCTTTTTACTTCTGAGACTCGTTCAGCTGAAAAGCCCTTTAGTAAATGTGTGCTTAGTGTAGAAACGACATAAAATAAAAGGGCAGTTTTAGAGCACATGTTTCCAGGACTGCAATGTAAGCAAAACTAAAGAGGGAAGATCACATCACTTATTTATATAATTTCTGAAAGGTCACCAAAAGCTTGTTTCTAATGAAGTGATAAAGAATGGCATTTAATTTTTTTTTTTAAATTAAAAAATCAGGGCTGAGATTGTTATGTTTTATGCTTTTTTTATATGAAGACCTTTAAAAGTATCTTTATGTTCATCATTAAGGTACTGTCATGTGAAAAGAGTCTTTACATTAATTATTACCTCTTATTACCACCAGACACTGAGCCTCTTTTTTGTGTTAAAGAGTTCTTCGATCCCTATCACACCCTGTTCTAATCGTATAACTGCAATCAGACCACATGACCTGAAGAAAAGATTAGTACTCAGGTAAAAAAAAAAAAAAAAAAAAAAAAAAAACTGTATAGCAATAGCAGGCGTGTGTACTAAAATACAGTAAGCAGTTTTGTCCATGAATGACACCCGAGTAAGAATGCAGGCCTATCTGCTCCCCTGTGAGTTCAGAAGATGTGCTGAGCCTGAGAGTCTAAAGAACTGGAGCGGAGAACAAACAAAGGCTTTTAAAATGTAAAGGTACAGAGTGTCATTATTGTAGGGAAACAGTCATTTCAAACATCAAATGTACATATCAATGTGTATAACACATAAGTGAGCATTTTTCTTCTTGTATTTAGTTTACTTTACTTTAAAGAAAACCCATACATTCAAGCAGCAGTATGAAACTAAATAAATAAAATTTAAAATCTACAAAAAAACCCCAAAAAATAACAATTAATTCAAGCCAATTTGTAGTCTCTACAGCCAAAGTATAGTGGTTGTTTTGCACTGCTGGAAGTGACGACCTTCCTATGAAACTTTCAATTATATTACAGATATATATATATATATTATATATATATTATATATATAATGGTAAAGGTGTGTTTCGGTAAAATTTCGGATCGAATAGCTGTGGGTGTAAGTCAGACATGTAAACTACATGCATTTGTACTGTTGCCGTGTGAACATACAGGAGGCCTTTACACATGAAGGCACTTGGCTTCACCTCGTGCCTCACCATACCCAAGGCGCCTGTATATTACAGTACAAAAAACTACAACCATACAGCTGGTCGGGTGTTATTACCAAGTTGCTGAATTAAGTCAGCAGGGAGAATCTGAATGGCTTTTAAATATTTGGTCCTGTAGAGGTGTAGAGGTCAGGATTGGTTGTGAACAGACAAAAGACCCTGGGCCTCAAACATTACTTCCCCGTTGCAAAGAATTATAGCGTAATTGGACAACCAAACATATAGGACTTAAGTCTTCCTGCTTGGAGTTTTACTATAAAAGGGTGTACACTGATTTTAGAATAAATAACTAACAAAGATTCAGTGGTGCCTATGATAATGAGAAAACAGAGTCGTTTCAGTAATTTCTCTAAAATACTGAATATCGAGAAAAAAACATGCAGCACTGTTAGAGCAAAAGTGCTCAGAGGTTTTGAGTTTCCAATTCTAATCTAGCCATGTGCTCGCCATGAGACTTTGGGAGTACAATTTACCTCATTAGTCCCATTCACCATGAAATCTCCATTAAATTGATAGATACATTTAAAATGATCTATCTAATCTTGTTAATTGGAAGAAACCTTTTTAGTCTTTGCACCTCAGGCTTTGTGTACACTGCAATTCCGGATTACTTTATTGGTGGCAAGTTGGCCTTTGCAAGTGAAAATTTTAATGAGGAGCTATCCTCATTAGTTATACTGTGTCTTATCTTTGTCATTAAATAACAAGACAGAACTGCTGAAAAAATGGAGAAAACATTTATTTTTGTTTTTTAAAGAAGCACTCAATTTATGTTTCATACAGTATGTTAAATATTTAATTTGCACATTCCTTCACAATGTATCTTATAGGTTCAATACTGAAATATGTGGAAGGAAATTCAAAGGCAAATTTTCTGTGAAGAATAAAACAAAAAAATTGTAGTTCCTGCAGGAGCAGAGGCATGAATTGATCAAATTATACCACTGCGGAATCACATATCCTACATATTTTTTACACTTACATTTCCTTCAGGGTTTTATTTTTTATGCTTTTTAAATCATTTTTAATTGTTTTATATATTATGGACATTTTAGGACTTTTATAATGAAATATTTTGTAACTCATCTGTGTTGTCTGTCCCCTGGGTAGGTTGTTCCTTGGTCTGGGTCACAGACTTACAAACCTGGTAGTTATAGCAGTGGAGAAATCTCATGTCTTGGTTCCCAAAGTTCACTAGGTGGCATAGCAGCAATGACTACAAGTGTGACATCTGCATTTAGAAATCAAAAGTGGTGAAATATTATTGGGATTCATTTGTTTGTCTTTCATTCTTATTTACACCGATAAACAAAAAAATAGTGAAGGAAGAAAGTTGCTTACAGAACATGCACAGATCAATGTCAACTTTTTTGTTTTAAACCATCAAATGTATCTAGTGCATAAGGCTGATGCAGAGCACTGAAAAAAATTGTATAATATTGGGTATACTATCCTCTTGTATGATTTGATCCAAATTTAAAATTGTCAAGATCACAAATGTCAATTTTTTTTTTTCTTGGGGGTATAGATGATTGAAATGACTGTTGAAGTACTGTGGATAGTTTTTAGATAGTGTTAAATACACTCTTTCATGTTTTAATAACCCACCAGTATTTGACTGCTTTATTAAAAATTTTATGTATTCAGAATTCTCAAAAGTGGTAATTAATACCTTATTCCAAAGTATAAAACCTTTCAGCTTGCATATGTCAAATCGCTTTAAAGTCTAGTTGTTATTCCATATGTGTAAATATGTTATTGTTCAGTCAAAGAGTACTAGATGTACTTTTAATTTTAAAAAAATCAAGTTCATTAACCCAGTAACAAATAAATCATAGATATAATTTGTTTTCTTTTTTTTTTTTTTTACTGACTTTTTATATAACTTCTGCATTATCTATATCAGGGATCTCCAACCCTGGTCCTGGAGAGCCCCTATCCTGCAGGTTACCTAGGTATCTTTACATTATCAGAGCTAAAGATGTGGAACACCTGTTAATCTTGACTAATTAAGCCAATAATTAGTGAAATTAAGTAACTGAGAACTCTGTTAAAATGAAAACCAGCAGACCCAGTAGATCTCCAGGATTGGGGTTGGAGACCCCTAATTTATATTATTTGCTTTCTATTTCTAATGCTTGCAACCTTTTTTTCTTTCATACATCCACTCGCACACTGGATATATATTGGCAATCGACTGATACTTCCTTTAAAATGCCCTGTGGAATTTGATCACAAATTTGACATTGTTCTATTTCTAACTATTAGGAAGTGCTGTAAATAGTGACGGTCGGGGTGGTTGGTGGACTGGAGGACCTCCTTGGTGGCTTTGAGGACTAAGGTTGTTGCCTTACCTGTGGGGATTACAGAGACAGTGGCCTGCTGCCCTCTATGGGACTCCGAGGATGAAGAGCCACTGTGGTCCGAAGAACCACTGCTGTTCCCAAGTTCTAATTCAATTCTCAGTCAGTCCAAGTAAGAAAAATATAGACTGCTGGTGGTGAGCTAAAGCAATTAGATGCCTGTGGCCTGTCATCTCGATATTCACAGGCCGCTGGGTATGCCTGCAGCCTCCTAGCTAGGTGTAAGAGACACTAATCCGGTTGAAATATGTAGGTTATTTATAGAATAAGCTCCTGGATCCTCTTCCACTGTGACCTTAAGACAACCATTTTTTTTTCCTGTCTAGAAATTAAATATGCAAGCCAAATCAGTTTGAATAAATACGGCTATACAAATTCCATTAAAAACCAATAAGGCTCATTAATGCTGGCAAATAAACAGGAGAAAGTACATTTATTCTGAAATCTCATTTGTAGCAAAACAGTTTTGTTAAAGGAAAATAAAACTGTTGATGTTTTAGAACTGATAATGATTGATGTGAGATTTAAATTAACCTTCCACTGTATCTGTTACAGTGCTAATTCTATTTTTCTGGGTGCAATTTGAAGTAAAGTCATTGTGGTTTTTATTTATTTATTTATTTATATGAAACTAATGAATTACTATTATGTGCCACCTATGTGTTTACTGCTTTAGTCAAAAAAACATTTGCTGGATATTTCTCTTTTATAGGTCAATTTAAGCTGTGGAAAAGTGAACATTCTGATACAACAGGAAGTGTGTGTTGAACTACTGTTAGCCACTCTGAGCCCTGCAGGTGAGATGGTGTTAAACTCTATAACAAGTCTCTTTTAGACGGTTTCTAAGCAGCTACGGGAAATCTGTAACAATCTACTCATACCCTGACTATTGGACCTTTTATTATTAAAACTAGAATAACAAGACAACATTTCATCTCTGCCACACAGATGTTATAGCTGGATTTGTTCAGAGAATTTTACACCACTGGGGACTAGGACTGCATCGACCACTTAACTGTGGTTGTCCCAAAATGTACCTAGGAAATAAGTGGTTGATGCTGTCCTGGGGGATTCCCTGGTACAGTAATCCTCTCTACAAAACTTGGCAGGGTATAGGTTGATCAGATCATCCCCTGCTTTTAGGACTTAGCACACTGTAGATTACATGCCATGATATTTAGAACAGTTTAAGATCCAAGGTTATTGGTGCTACTGGATAATTTAACAATGTATAAAGGTGGTATAATATTTTACCCAAGATCGCCTTATAAACAGTTTTATAATCCATGGCTTGCAATGGAATGTGAAACAAGCATTGTGATTGGTTGAGCAATGTTCTAGCTGTCCATATATTGGATGGATACGGACAGTTGGAGCCTTGTCTCATATTCTAAATCACTCCGCTGCCTCACAGAATTTGAAGTATCGGTAGCCATCTTGCTTACAGTTACATATGTACAATAGCTATGAAACTGAGTGATCAATTACCTGCAAAAAAATCCCCAAAGTAGTAAGTAGATATGCCGATTTGGATGATAGAAAAACAGAGAAATAAAAAACAAAATTTTAAAAAATGTGACGTTTTTATACTCAGTCACCCTGTCTTTCTCACTTTAATGTATGTTTTGCGGTTAGTAAATGCTAAAAAAACCCATAAAGCTACTTCTGTACATTATCTACCCTTCTCTGACACAGGCCTTGAACAAATTACTGAAATCCAAGAGGTCGTTGAATTTATTTTTATTGTTTTATTCTGCTCAATGACAGGAAGAAAAAAAAGTATGTTCTTTTCAATGGCAATGTGCACAATATCAAAAATAAAGATGCACTTTTTTTGCATGTTTTAAATTAATTTACTCAGCTTAACTTAGAATGTAATTCAAAGTTATAAATGAGAGTACATTATTAGTGTGTGGATATTTAATTAAAAAAAATTAAAAAATCATTTTTTTACCCTAAACATGATTTCTGCTTCTTTTAATCAACTGTTTTAACTGGATTATAAATGCAAAAAGTCTTTTTACGCTGTCTGTATATGCAAACTTCATCTCGTGCCTCCAACGCCCTGAGGCATCTGTTTATTCGACGTATGCGGACACATTGTTGGCCCTTTTTGCATACATATAACCATGTTTTAGTTTTTCAAAGGGTAAGTCAGACAACCCAATTTATACTGTATACTGTCAATGATGAGTAGAGCAGTTGGTTAGAAACTGCAATACAGAGTAATACAGGACATCTGGTTTCCTCTATTGTCAACCAATGGCCAAAAAAGTGGGGCAGTCAAGCTCTCAGAATTCTTGTTTGTACTAAAAAACAAGATATCTGTCAATAAAATTCCTTAGTTGTCCAGTTAGGTTTGCAAGTAAGGACCAACATCATTTTTTTAAAAAAAAAAATTATTCTGCTTGGAGTTAGTGAAAATCACGTGTTCTGCGGCTGGCATATCTGCGGATCACTAACTTATACAAAGGTAAAAAACATTCCAACATTGCCCATTTTTACTATCATGGTTATGTGGTGTTTGTGTGTATGTATGTCTATTATTTATATGATAATTTGGGTGTGTGAGTTTTTATGTGTCCCACACTTGCCAACATTTGGAAACTGTTTATGTTTTTTTTTTAAACTTTTTTATTGAGTTTAAGGGCAGTCTTATTAGAGTTCATTGAATACTTGAAATAGAAACCTCCTCCGAACTAACAAAATACTTTTAGAAAGGGATGTATTGCCATGTTAATAATACTTGGTGAAATACCAAATAGAAATGTTGATATTTCTGAATGAACAGTTATTATAATTGAAATATTTGAAGTGTTAATTTGTGGTAATCATGATTAGAAAGCCAAATTGGAGTAGTGGAAGATATGAAGAACAAAGTAATTGACGACAGAAATGAAAATGAGTTGAGTCTGGAAAATTGAAAATTCAAGGAAAACATTTGAGCTTCATCTGATTGATGTGTTTTAAAGGGCCTGCTGTGGTATAAAAATATTTTTACATTTCAGTGGCGCAACAGTGTATATGGTATTTAACTCTTCCCACCATAGAGAATGATGCCACATTCAATAGCCTGTGATAGATACAAGCAAGCCTCTTTTTGGCTTTTTTGGCATTTTGCATTTTATCTTTTGCTCATTTTCTTTTGTTCATGTGTGTCGCAGAATGCCGTTTTGACTTCTTAGGTTAGCTGTACCTGAGAATGCAGTGGAAACGCAGCCAGCCATTTTCAGGTACACCTCAGCTGGACGGATCAGCTGAGGTGTACCTAAATGTCACTAGTGAAAGATATCTTGATGGGATCAATGAGTAAAAACAAAATGAGCAAAGTATAAAATTCAAAAGGCCAAAAAAAGCCCAGATTAATACCAATGTTTACCAAGGCAAAAAGAGGCTTGCTCTTATCTCACAGGTTAGATAAAATAAATCGTGGCCAATCTGACACTGTAAGGTAGATATTCAAAACTTTGAAGTGCATAAGTCAATGCACAGGAAAAAGGACTAATAATTATCTTTTTCCACCACACAATTTTCAGCGTAGGGTACAGGCAGTACAAAATTTGTATAATCTGTGACAATATCAATGAAAATTGCAGTGAATCCTGTCTCAGGTGACAAAAAACACAAACTGACCACTGGTGACTTTCCTTCCTTAATTCAAGATTGGTGAGTCCCAATCGTTTCACTCTGTGCTGTATGCTTTTACTAGGTAAGCCTTTAGGGACCCCTGACAGGTGGGAATCTAACAGCAAGACACTTGCAGATTGTGAACTACAATTCGTAATTGGGAGCCCCCATGAAGCCTGGAAACATCTTGGTTACCACAGCAAACTCTGTATATGTGTGTCTATGAACTGTATCTACAGGCATCTAATACAAGCCTAGTTTTCTCAAAACATCATCATGAGCAATGCTGTGCTATTGTACTTCCACATATTGGTTAGATGATGAAGAGTTCAGTTCACACATACACATCAAGGGGAGATTAAAGGTACCTTGTAAAGAAAAAAATGCACTATGTGTATTAACCCCAATAATATCAATACATTAACGTGAACAATGTATTTTTTGTCACATCCATCTCAATTGACTTCAATTGAAGGCTAGAATTCACAGTAATTCCTAGAGTCACCTTTAGTAAAACAGCATCTATAATGAAACTGGTTTTTAAATGCTTTTGTTTTTTCAAAACCCCACTGTTTGTAATTTTTAGAGTAACTAGTTTTAAGTTTTAAATATCCTTGCAAACAAGGTTGAATGGTGTCACACATCTTATAAATTAGAATTAAAGATCGCTAATAAATTTAAAAGAGCATATGTCTGTGATTAGTCTCCCAGAAGGCATCCAGTTTATAGATTTGTACTCAACAGTGTGGCAAAAGATTACACTGTTTGGAAAGGTAGAGGGTCTTGCTTACTGATTGTACTGATTGATTCGTTAAAACATGCTTTCTTGTATGCTGAAAAAGTAAAAGCAAAAAAATTCTGATACTCTTATTGTTATGCATGTTATCTTACATTGGATATAGTGGATATATGTAATCCTGGCTAAATAAAGACATTTGGATGTTACACAGAGTTCTATATACAGGAACTGTATTTGATGAACTGCCTATCTGATTGTAAGGAAACTTGGTATTCTTTAGCACAAGCTGATAATATTAGAATTGGGGATACAAGGAAGTAAATGTCTCTATGGATATGCATGTAACAATTATATTTTTTACTGAACATATTTTCCATGATGTTGATACTCTAGCTTAGTATTTACAGCTGTGTAAGGAGGTATGTTTAGGGTTACTATATGACTCTATGTTCACTGGAGCAGTTTTGGAGAGTTCAGGCTTTTCAACTCGTTGCGCACTGCATTCTAGTATTTTAACTGTCTCAGGGCTATACTTACCAGAATGCATTGGGGTGTGTTAAAAATCCTGAACTGTCCCAGTGGAAAAATGGGAGTCTCCAATTCTAACATCTTCACAAAGACATTAAAAAATAAATTGATATTTCATAAAGGGTATTAGCAGTTTCTTTGTCAACATGTATTTAAAATGCAATTGGCTGCTGTTTTATTTTAAGAGTGTTAAATGCTGTTGTATTTTCCTTCTTTAAAGGGGCCAGGATAACATGTATTCAGAAATCTTTTCATAAAATATTTGAATCTGTATATCTTTTTCAGGGTTGTTCCCTTGTCAAGTTTCATTAAAATAGTCTTACTAGAAGCAATAAGTGAAGCAAATATTAGCTTGGAGATCTTCAAACGTAGCATTTATTATACCTCATGAAAATGTTATTAGCTGATAATTCCATCTTGTCTTCTGTACACAGTGGTGCCAAGACTCGAACAGCAGATGCATAATTGATCTATAAATGGAAGGGTGACAGAAATACTGTAGTTTATTATTTAGAAACCAGCTTTGTACAGGTACATGGTTAAAATATAGTTTATTCTTATAACAATTAAAACGTTATTTTCAATGTATAATTCAAATGTGCATTATTTGTATAATCTTTAATATTAATATCAATAAATAGAACTGTATCAAATACATTGGAATACAAATAATTGAGTAATATCTGATTGATAGCTTTATAAAGACTTAAAAGAGAAAAAATGTGGTATGAAAAACAAATAAGAAAAAGAGACTCTTATAACCTAATTCCTTCAAAATTGTTTCTCATCATTGCATTTCCATTCTCTTGACGCCAATATAACAAGCATTATCTTTTATCAGATGTAACCAAACCTGCATATATTTACAAACCCAAGTGAACTGCTATTGATCATTTTGACTTGTGCTTTCTTACTGAACATACATACGACAGATGAAGATAAACAAATATTTCTACATTAGAAACACATGAATTAACACAAAAATAAATAAAAATAACAATCTCTACAAAAGCAGAAAGTGAACAATAAACACAGTTAAGTGAAATTTAGATTTGCAAAAATAAACCGAGAACTTTTGATTATCTTGGTAATAAAATTTTAAGTGTACATGAAATAAATAAAAAAATAAATATATATAAAAGCATATTGTCTTAGCACAGACATGCTCCTAGGTTTTGTGTCACTATGCAAAATAGACTATATGGAATTTGAATTGCAGTTGAATGTGCAAAAACTGCCATATTAAAATTGCCTGCAGTGTGATACCATTTTTTAATACAGTTTAATCCTCCTCCACGCTGAGCAGGTGCAAATTCCCTCCACAGCTGCTGCCTGTCAATACCCTCTCTTGATTTAGGAGAGTAAGCTATCTTAAATTCTGTGGGATATATATCTCATGTTCATGTTTTCCTTTCCAATGGAAACATTACCTCCAGGTCAATGCAGCTGGTATCTGGAAACTAGCAGAGTTCTCATTGCAGGTTTAAGTTTTCTGCTGGCGCTTAGCACTCACAAGGTGCAGTGGGTCATCACACTAAATCGTATACTTTGAGCTAAATGTATATATATATATATATATATATATATATATATATATATATATATATATATATATATATATATATATATACACACTCACACATTTTAATAGCAGGGTTAGGGTTTAGAATGAACATTGGCTGTGTCCCCTGGTTCGCATTCCACTTCTACACACCCGTGAAAAGGCAGTTTTACCGGTTGTTCTAAAAACCCACCTACCCTGTGTATTCTGAAAAGTTCTAAAAATTACACACTGCTGAAAACATGGTGGGACCAATTTAGTAACGTTCGCAAACCCCAAAGGCAATCTCAAATGCAGACAGTCAGCGCACCAAACCACCTGGCAAGTCAACGTTAGCGCTGGACATGGGGTGAACTTTAGCAAGTGTCCTCATTTACATGCAAATGTAGCGATTTAGCAAACCATCAACATTGTTAGAGAGAGAAGAAAAACAGAAATAAAAGAAATATGGAGTGTGGACTGGATTTCTACATGGCCAGACAAAGAGAGAGGAGGAGGAGGAGACTTCCCCCAATTATTTAGAAGTGATCTCTTTTCTGAGCCTGTCTGACACAATGTCTGCAGCAATTCTGCCTCAACACATAAACAATCACTGACATCTGCCAACTGCTTCAGGCTGATCTGGAAGGAGACATGCGGAGAGCACACTGTTTGCCTGTAGCACTAATGGTACCTGCTGCTCTAACATTTTATGCCACTGGCTCGTTCCAGCGTACCTTGGGTTACTGTAAAGCCATAAATATTTGTGACCAAAATATTTGGTGAATCACACCCATAAAACCTATTTTGCTCCAGAAATGTTGGCTACCTGTTGCAATATATGAAGTTTGTATTATTAGTGGAGTTTGATTTCTTGCCAAAAATGTTTGTGATATTTTTTTTTTCATACATGAAAAATGCATAATAAAGGCTCACAAATATTTATGTCTTTACAGTATACTGCAGAGATGAGCCCGTCAGCTGTGTAGTGTGAGATTTGCCTACAGCTTTACTAAAGCGGGCAGGAGAATTTATTCATTTTCCTGTCTCTCATGAGCTGCAAGAAAATACAAACAGGGTTTTCTTGGAAGGTATGGGTTTCTTGGTGTCCAGGGAGTCATCGATTGCACACATGTGCAGCTACTCGCAACACAGAATAGGCACCTCTACATAAATCTTAAAGGGACCTATTCTGTAAACATGCAAGAAGTTGTGTATACAAATGTGTATACAAAGTTGTGTACACAGATGTGTATAAAAACCATCCTGGCTCTATTCATGCCTCGCTTATCCTCACTAATTCATAGGTGGCATCTGTGTTTCAGAGGGATGAGAGGCTGGTTTCTTCCAGGCTATGGAAAACACTCCACCTGGCATTAGTGTAGCACCCTGACCATTTAACATAACCATTGTACTTCAAATCCTGTCTGGCAAAGAAAAAACTTCATTTCCCACTAGCCCCTGCATCAAAAGACTATATGATGGTGTCATAGCACAGCATGTCTTTTCATACTACAAAACCGTTTGTAAAAAATAAGTAAAGAAAGTGGAAATATAGCAAATTATATAGCCAGTGCAACATGGTAATAGAGTAAATGTGCTTCAAAGAATATAATAAATAGAGAAGAAAAACTAAATATGTATAAATCTAATCTAAACGTGCACACAAAACAAACTAAGGGTAATCTAAGGTCCTTGTAACTTGTCACCGGGTGACACATTCCCCTACTTTTTCTGTGCCCGTCCAATAACGACATTTTGTAGGACTTTTAAGTTGGGTACTCGCTCTTTACTGGGGAGATTTCACAAAACATTTACCCTGGTGCTGGGTTTTCACACACATTTTTATGCCTAAACAGCTCTTATATGCACTTAAATTGTTTCTTTCGAGTTGAGTGAATGGCAACATTTCCAATTCTACCCTTTTATTTGATATGGCCCTTCTGTGGCAAAGTGGTTTGCAGTGTGCCGATGTAGAGGTGATGCTATATCAAACAAATAACAAACAAAAAAGGTCACGGTCCAAACAATCTTTTATAATAGTAACTGGCAATACACAACAATATGTACTGCCCAGTTAAAGCCATGGGATTCAGTTCCGAAATAATAATAAGAGTATAAACATACTCAGAACACAAACACGATCACAAGTCCAGAGTGAGTGCTATACATGCAAGTGGTGGAATACAATTTATAGTGAACAGCAGTTCAGTGTTATCCGTGTTTGGTGCTTGCCACATCAACGCCTGGTGTACTGTGGCTCCGCCCCCCCTTTCTAGATGGCTGACTTCCACTTTTCCCTAGAATGAACTGCCAAACCATTCTGTCCGAGGCATACCTGTTCATTTACACAGCACCCTCGCAGGTCGGTCACACATTCAAATGAATTAGTTTGACCAAATACCAACAATGAAAACTGTACTTAATGTATAGATATATTAGTAAATATTCAAATCAACAAATGCATTTGAAATGTCTTCAAAAAAAAAAAAAAAAAACTCATATATACAAATGTCTTTAAAGGAGTGATAATCTACAATTTTTAAAGTGTCGGCTCGCTCTCCTTATTCATTTTATTGACTGAAGTATATAGCTATACCCCAACATTGATTTACTTCCGAAATTACAACATGCAGAGGTTTTGTTAAGTTCATCTGGGTTAAACAAAGTTCAGTTTTCTTTTTAAAATAATGTAGGCAGATACAAATAATTAATACAATGTCTACCCGAGGACCATTGGATTACTTTTCATATTGTATAAATCTGGATAGAAGGGAATGTACTTATACTGTAAAACAAAAACAGCCATTTAGGTTTCTCAGTCACTAGGTTATCTTAGTACACCATCCCTGTCTACTCAACCTGTCTACTAACTCCATCTCAGAGAACAGTTCAGCTATAAGAACACTTTGCTTGCTTCCCAAAGGGTGTTCTCTTAGCTGGCGACTACTGTATTTCCAATAGCCTAAGTATTACCTCAATATAAAAACAACAAAAAAAATCTTCTACTTACATGGAGCTGTTCTTCACTTCAGGTAACTCATACAGAAACATGAACATGGCTTGTGAACTGTTTGTAAAACATATAAAAGAATAAAAGAACAGTTAACCGTTTTATTTTTTAATAAGGATTTGAGTGCAGATTCGTGTAATAGTGTAACTTACCGTTAGGTCCTCCAATGTATTTGGCGAAATAAAAAATTGAAAGTTTTAGTAATTAAAAATATATGTTTGTCTATGTGCTAATGCTGATCATGCTGTTTGTCCAGTAATGTGTTCATAAAGTTTATTCAAAGCCTCATTTGTGTCTTTGTTACAGAAGACAGCAATGTTTCTTCAGCAGCTTGCCTCGCTTGCGTTGCAGGCTGCCTTTTCTTACTGTTTGTTGTATTTGAGCGACTGCCTGTGCAGTGTTGATTTAAAGTAGTGTGTGTGTGTGTGTGTGTGTGTGTGTGTGTGTGTGTGTGTGTGTCTTTTCTGGCTACACTTTTGGGGAGAATGCAGTTCCTCCACCGGGGCTAGGCCTTGCTGTAAGCCCGCTGTTGAGTGATTCAACTGACTGCTGTGCATGTGTAACGGATGTGCAATGGATTGTTTTTTTTTTTTTTAATGTAATTAGATTGAGTTTTATTGTGTGATTTTTATTATTTCTTAATGTTGCACTGTCCCTTTAAACCCCAGGGAAACTAATGGTCTCCATGGTAACTGCAGTGCTAATTTGTAATGGGGCCAGCTGTATAAAAACTAATGGGGTTAATCAAACAGGAGAGCTACCAGGTTCTGAGAGATTTGTGAGCTGAGAGCATGGGCCGGGGAACTACTGTTTGGTAAGGGTTCTAACTTTTGAAGTGTGATACTGATGCGCTGTGAATTGGCTGAATTGCTAGAAGTTAATGGTAAACTACGACTATTCATATTGAATAGTTTGGTCCGCTCTATATTAGAGTGGTTTCAGTGAAGTAACCCTTGTGCTGTCAGACTTTGGTAGCAATTGTATGGGTTTGATTATGAAAGAGAATGTGCACTGCCTGTATCCTGAGTTTGTAGTTACGATCTTGTGAATTTCGGTGTAATAGCGCTGTATATGAATTCCTTTCCTGTGTTAGTGGTTGTTTTAGACTTTTAGAGTAGTGTCTTTGTCCTGATTATTCCAGTTGTAACTGTGATTGTGTCTACAATATATATTTACAAGCGGCCTGTTAACTCTTGATTGCACCCTTGCACTTTATCAACCTGTGTATTAACTAAAATAGCGCCTACTGAAATGGTTAGGCATTTTTAGATTGCAATAAGCTTTTTGTCTTTCTTTTTATATGAAAATCACTGTCTATTACTAGTTTTTAAAGTCTGTTATTTAAGTGTTTCATATTTTACTGTTTGGAATTGTGCTTGTAGAAATCACTACTCATTCTGAAGGGTGTTATTTAAGTGTTTAAGATTTTACTTTTGTGCTGTGAAAATCATTATCTTTTTCTTACTTAGAAGTGTTGGTTGATTATCTAGTTTAAAGTATCCTAATACTTAGGGTCTGATGGGATCACTCTTGGTTAAAAGCCTGCTGTTATAGTTAAAGGTTGCTGCTATCGAATCTGCTGCTATAGGTAAAAGCTGTAACATTTTGTCTGAACGTTGTTGTTGTTGTTGTTGCGTGACCCGGTCGCACAACCCAGCTTGCCTGCATTGTGCTGTGGATTGAGCTGCAGTGCAGTTTAAACAACCAGTCAGCTGTGTGTTTCAATCCATCAGCGCTGTGTTTTCACCTGCCCCGCTGTAGAGTAGACCTTGCCGGCTGCCTCAGCCTGCCCACCCTGGTATGTTGGGCCTTCAAAAAAAAAAAGTGTGTCTCCCTGGTTTATGTTGTGTGCTGTGCGCCCCATCCTAGACCTGAGACTCCTCAATGAGTCTTTGAAGGAGAGGAGGTTCGAATGCTGACTCTGTCACATTCTTCAGTCAGTCCGGCCGGGCGACTGGTTTACCACGGTGGACAAACGGGAGTACAGGAATTTACTCTTGACGAAGCATTTACGAGATTTCTGTGCTGCTGATCGGCCTCTCATTTGCTCCTTGTACGTTTTCAAAGTGTGTGGATGCTATCCTGGCTCCCTTGCAGTTGCAGGGGATCAGAGTATTGAACTGCCTCAATGACTGTTTAATTTGTTCCCAGTCGCTAGAAGGAGCAGTGGCCCATACGCAGATTATTACAGAGTATCTGGCGAGGCTGGGCCTCACCATCAGTGACGCAAAGAGTCGGCTTACACCGTTGCAGACTGGACTCCAGTACGATGCGCGCATATCTGTCGGACGACAGAGTAGCAGCTATTCGAGGTTGCCTCTCCCTGTTTTGACAGGGATCGGAGGTTACTTTGGTGTTGTGTCAAAAACTATTGGGCCTGATGGCTGCAGCTGTATCAACCACCGAGCTGGGCTTAGTCCACATGCACCCTCTGCATGTGTGGTTCAATGCGTTTCTGTCACAATGCTGGCTGAGTGGTGACATCAGACCCGGAACAATAACACACAGGACAGAGACGTGGAGTTTGGTGAAGCTGAGCGCTTGCTTATGCTCAGCATTTAATAAATGAACAAATGGAAAATAAAAATTTGAACAAAAACAGCACATGGCACTTGAGCCAAAATAAATATTCAAACAAAACGTACTAACACTAAACACAGTCAAACCAGTGGATGAACACTAGAGACTCTATTGCTAATCAATCATTTAATTGGGGTCTCGGTACAACTGCACGTGAATTAATCTAGTGCAATTTCCTGTGCTCGCATATTATTAAGCTTTACCTGCACGTGAAGTGCTGTGCAATCCTCATGCCTAAATACAGATATACATTTTAAATTACTCGTGTTCATAACCCATATTATAGCCTGTGTACCAATTACAATACACCAACATTAACACACTACACACAACATACAACACAAATAAATAGCCCTGGGGCTGTCGGCTTACAGTGTCCCGCTTGTGTTCTGCAGCCCTGCGCTGGTGGAGGACGACCTCTCACCTGCATGAAGGTGTGTGGATGGGAGTAATTGAGCCGTCTGGTGGTAACGATGGACGCCTCCGTCTTGGGTTGGGGGGCAGTCTGGGAAGGCAGAGGGGTCTGCGGAACCTGGTCAGGCCGTTGGATGTCCTTGCACATAAACATGCTGGAGTTGCAGGCTGTTTTACTTGTCATCTAGCACTTCCTCCCAGTGCTGCAAGGCACACATTCCTCCCGGATTGTCAACATAGCAGCGGTGGCATATGTCAATGATCAGGGTGGCCTCTGGTCACCAGGGTTGCATCGCCTTCTGCTCCTGACTTGGGCACACCAGAACCTGCTGTCCCTACGGACGACACATCTTTCTGGAGTATCAAACTGGGCAGCGGACCACCTGTCGAGGGAAGATGCGCATCCTTCAGAGTGGCGGCTCCACCCTCAAGTGGTTTAGCGCATTTGGGAAGACTCAGGTTGATCTTATCGCCTCGGCGGACATGACACATTGCCCCCTGTGGTGTTCCCTCCACTGCTTAGGTGGTCCACTACACGTCAATGCCCTAACCCACGAGTGGCCCAGGATGCTCCTTTACATGTTCCTACCGATACCGTAGCTCCTGGCTTCGAAACAAAAAAATCGAAACATTGATTCAAAATCGAATTTTCAGAGTTGTGATAACTCAAGTCAATGACTCAATGACTCGAATCGACATCATATCAAGTCATATTTTTTTGTGACTCAGCTCCAGTCATTGCCATCAAATGACTTGACTCCACTGATTTTCAATGGAGACTTACGCGTCACTCCGTGCAAAGTGTTGTGGTATATAGAAAGTTAGGCAAAAAAATTATATGGAGAGTCAGTGCAGGCGTACGAAATGTTGCCTTTCGTATTAATGAATTGACAAATGAATTAATGAATTAACAAATACATTTATGAATTACTGTATGAATTGACAAATTTTTGGACGAATTACTGGACAAATTGACCAGTTCACGAATTGACGAACTAACGGCTGGATAGTTTTGGCACAAGTGGCGCTTCATAAAAAGACGTGACTCGAGTCAGTGTCTTTATGATAAAATCAATAACAAATGTATTTCATTTTCAATACATGCAGCCCCTCTTCATGCAGTCATCTTGTCATGTTGCATTTCATAAACAGGTTCCTGTCTGGTTGTTGGTTGTTTCTAGCCTATAGCACCATTATGTGATCATAATGTCACAAGCAGCAGGGAGCGGTGGGAAGCAAAGATGGATCATCCTGCCAGCACTGTAAAGAAACAATATGAATAAACTGCATTCAAAACATAGCACCAGTAACTGCCACTAATTTAAACAGGTATTTATTTATTTTTTTTTCTTTTTCAATGGCTAAAATGAGAATCTGAATTAAAAACTCAGGCACAATGCAAGCGGTTTCCAAAATGAGTAGGTAGTCGATATTCAATATTTAAAAAAATAATGCCAGGGCTGTTGCGTTTGGTTGTTCTGTATTTTGTTGCTGTTCATGATGTGTGTGTGTGTGTGGATGTCATGCTGTGTGGTTTGTTTGTGTTGCCGTAAGGTAGAGAGCGTTCTGCTTTATGGCAAGGGATGACATGTTCTTTTGGTAAGATGGAAAGCTGAATAAAGCGTCTTGTGAGTTCATGATAACGACTTGTTGGAGTCAGTTTTTACACCATAACATTGGCGACGAGGATGGCTGAAGTTGCGCTTTCACCCCCGCCTGTCTTCCTGGCACTACCCGGTGAGCCGTCTGTTCCCTGGACTCGCTGGATTTCGTCTTTTCAGACGTACCTGCTTGCTCTCGATCTGGCTGATGTGAGTGACACCCGCAAGTGCGCACTGTTGCTGCACTGCCTGGGGACTGAGGGACAGCGCGTATTTTACACTTTGGGACCGGCAAATACATACAGTGAAGCTGTCGCTGCACTCCAGGGGCATTTTGCCGCCGCCCAGAGCGTCCTCATCCGGCGTTTCAACTTCAGACAGCGGGACCAGCGGCCTGGTGAGTCCATTCTCCAATATATAGCGGCATTGCGGGAATTGGCGCTGCCATGTAAATTTGGAGCACTGTAGGACGAAATGATTCGGGACTTCCTTATTGAGAAAACCTCTAGTGTGCAAGTGTGTGAGAGACTATTGCTGGAATCTGATGATTTAACTTTGGCCAAAACCATTCAATTAGCGTGCCAAGTAGAGTCTGCTGCTGCCTGTGCTGCTTAAATTACTGGGGCTCACTCTGTTGCTGCAACTACTGAACTTGCAGTGCAGAAAGTCCAACCTGCCTTACTGCAACAGGACACAGAACCTGGTCTCCCTGTCCGACAAGCACAGCAACTTCCTGCTCATTTAAGGCAGCGTTGTGGTAACTGTGGGTCCACCAGGCATGAGGCCAGAGTGTCTGACTATCCAGCACGGGTGCAAACCTGCAGGAACTGTAATAAACTGAACCATTTTGCCAGGTGGTGTCGCTCCGCCCCAGCACCAGCATTAGCACCAGCCACAATCCATACTGTGCTCACAAATCCTACTGAGTTTAAGACTTGTGCTGTGTACCTTAGGGATGTCTGCCTTCCCCTGCTATTGGACACTGGGGCTAAGGTGTCTCTGCTTAATTTAAACACCTACAAACAGTTTTTTTCAAACCTGCCCCTTCAGCGCCCCTCCACTGCTCTGAGTGGTTATGGACAGGCTAGAATTGAAGTCCTGGGCTCCCTCCAACTGCCAGTGCGCTATGGAACCAGGTCTCTGCCGACCTTCCCATTCCACGTCACATGCAAGGGGGCCAACTTCCTGGGTCTTGACCTCTTCATGGGGCTCGGTTTCTCATTGACCGACAACTGCGGCACGGAGATCCTACTGGTCACCTCCCCCCAGCAACGTCAGTGGCCAGAGCTGTTTGATGGCTTGGGCTGCCTCGTCGCCTTGCCGTCTTCATTCACCAACCCAGGGTTGACCCTGCGGTGACCCCAGTGATCCAGCCACTGCACCGCATCCCCCTCGCTCTGCGGGATCAAGTGTCAGCTGAGCTGAAGGCACTACTGGATTCTGAGATTATTGAGCCCATCAACACCTCACCCTGGTCACCTGTGATACCTCTGCCACGACGCTCGGTGCTGTCCTCTCCCAACTCCAGGACAGAACGGAGAGGCCTATTACTTTCGCCTCTCGAGCATTGAGCCCTACCGAACAGAGGTACTCAGTGGGGGAGCATGAGACACTGGCGTGCGTCTGGGCATGCAAACGCTGGCACATGTACCTCTATGGCCGGGCGTTCACGCTCCGCATGGACCACCAGGCTCTTACAGCCTTGATGTCCACCTCAGGAAGAGGACACAGACTGCTCCAGCTGTACAAGTGGGCAGGACGCCTGCAACAGTACAACTTTAAGCTCCGGTTCACCCCGGGCCGTGACAACGTGGTAGCAGACCTGCTGTCCAGAGCCGTCATTGCCGCTGACCCTGTTGGCCAGCAGGTGGACACGGAAGACGACCTGATTCAGCTGTTGCACACCCCTCTTCAGGCTGCAGTTTCTCTCCTTGAGCTCCAGCAGGCCTCAGCGGAGGACCCCCTATTCAGTACTCTGCGTTCCTAAATCACAAGTGGATGGCCTGCTCGGGTGCTTGACGAGCTAGCGCTGTTCGCCCAGATCAAGGAGGAGCTGTCGTGCTGGAACAATACTTGTCTGGCCCGGGGTCACTGCACAGTCGTTCCGAGCGCTCTGCAGGCATGAGTGCTGGCTATGGCACACGAGGGACACCTGGGCATCGTCCGGTTGAAGCAACGATGTTGGGACCTCGTGTGGTGGCCTGGTATCGACCACGATATTGAGGTGATGGTCAGGGACTGTACGGCCTGCCTGCTCAGTGGGAAAACTGGCCAACCAGCTCCGCCACCCCTGCAACCGCTGACCTGACCATCCAAACCATGGGAATACCTGCAGATGGACATCTGCGGGGAAAGCCATGGCATACCCCACCACCAGAGCTTCCTTGTGGTCATCTATGACCTCCATTCCAAATGGCCTGAGGTCTTCCCAGTGGGCTCAGTCACATCCCAGACCATTATCAATATCCAAGACATCGTCATCTCCCGCTGGGGGCTGCCTCAGGCAGTTACCGCTGATAATGGGACACAGTTTGTCTCCGCTGAGTTCTCCGCTTTCCTCAGTGACAAAGGGATCAAGCACAGCTGTCTATCACCCACAGGCCAACGGGGGGGTGAGCGGTTTAATCAAACCCTCAAGAACGGCATTCGAGTGCACCTGGCCCAAGGTTGTGCATTTCAAACAGCTCTCCTTCAGACCCTTCTGCATTACAGAGCAACCCAGCATACTACCACAGGGGTTTCGCAACTGTTGAACCGGATGGGTTCGTCAGCATCCGGGCTACTTGCAGGACTTTGTGACCTCCTTCCACACCTGAACCCTGTGCGGGGGAAGGGGGGGGGGGGGGGGGGGGGGGGTAAATGTTGCGTTTGGTTGTTCTGTGTTTTGTTACTGTTCATGACGTGTGTGTGTGTGTGGATGTTGTGCTGTGTGGTTTGTTTGTGTTGCCGTAAGGTAGAGGGCATTCTGCTTTACGACAAGGGATGACATGTTCTTTTGGTAAGATGGAAGGCTGAATAAAGCGTCTTGTGAGTTCATGACTTGTTGGAGTCAGTTTTTACACCATAACAAGGGCATTAAACAACACAGCAGAAAAAGCACTGATTTAGAAGTTATTTTTCAGGTTTGTTAGCACACAAACAAAAGTAATGAATGCATCTAAAATGTTTCTAATAAGTAAAATGTTGCGTAGTGAAAGCTTGAAAAGTATTGGGAAGTATTTGGTGCTCACTATTCTCTTTATTGTATGTATGGTTGTATGTATTTTATCAATTTATTTACAGACACCATATCTCTTAAGGGAGTTGGTGCTTTGTATTTATTTTTAAATTGCCCTTTAAATCCAATTCTGAGTAAAGCATTGTTTTATAGTAGAGAATAAAGGATTAACTTTTAACCTATGTCAGTATATTTCTCAATAAACAAACCAAAACTTTTTTAAATGTTTTGTTTATTTTATTTTTTTAAATTGTGGCCTACGGTATTCATTGCCTTTTTTAATGGTGGGTGTAGTTGTTTGAACAAAAAAAAAATGAAGAAAATGTTATTAATCATTATTAACAGACCAGAGTTTGAGACGCCTTAAAAATTGATTACACAGCACAACGAGTCAAAGACTCGCACATCTTGCTCTTTTATGCAAGTCCACCATGACATACTTGACAATCTAGATCAGGAGTCTCCAACCCTGGTCCTGGAGAGCTACTGTGGTTGCTGGTTTTCATTTCAACCAATCTTTGTTACTTAATTGAGCAATTATTGGCTTAATTAGTCAAAATTAACAGGTGTTCCAGATCTTTAGCCACTAATGATGTAAAGACACCTATAAAATCTGCTGGATAGGGGCTCTCCTGGACCAGGGTTGGAGAACCCTGGTCTAGTTGTTGTATCCCTTATGAGGAATTTTGTAATTGACACCTGAGCGCACATCACTTTTTGGAGTAGTCTAATCTAAACAGATCAATTTTGTTTTATGTACAATTAAGGAAGGGTTGATATTTTTTTCCTGACATGACACCTGTTTTATTCTATTACTGTTTTTAAGAGTAATGCATTTGAAATAAAATGTAAGCTTTTGGGATATTGTTTCTATAACTGTTACAAACATTTAGGTTCTTCTTGTTTTTCAATAGGCTACAATGTAGCTGCTACATATTGCAAACAATACATTGCAATGGTATGCAATTGTTCAGTTTGTGAATTGACAAAGTTTTGAACAGATTTAAAGCATTATAGTGCTGAAGATGAATGTATTGTATTTATATATTGGTATTTTAACAAGTCATCCAAGGAGGTTGTTGCATTTTATTTATGCAATGTCTGTTTTGTAATGTAGTTATTAATGCATTGCCTTGTTGGTTTTTAATGTTAGGCTACACAAAGTACATTTTTTGACTCAGGTTATTGAGGTTTTTTTTTTTTGTTATTATTTTGTGCCACTGTTTTATGCTAAATTTAGAAGGGAACCCAAATAATTAAAGCTAATGTGTGCATCTAGAATTGGCAGTTTAGTTTACCGAATTGGACTTGCAGAGTTGTACCTATGCGTCCAATTAATCAATACAGCTAGTCCCTAATAAATTATATAAATATGACAGTAATGTATTGTGCAACAGTTTAAATGCCATGAAAAAGATATTCCAATTAATAATAGGTTCCTTGACCTGTACTGATTAAAAAATTAAACTGGAAAAAATCTTAATCTGCATATACTTTATATGTTTATTATAAAATAGGAATGATCAAATATGATTTGGATTTAAATCCAGCATGAGATATCCTAAAGCATAATTTCATTTTAATAGCATTTCATTTTTAATTATTTTACCATGGCAGCCCTGTGCAAGCAAGGACCCTGACTGTTCATTATTCCACTCAGGCAGGTGACCTCTAATTTCTGCAGAATAAAATGTCACTTGCTGGTAGGAAGCTTTTTAAACTAGTCAGGAAGGACCCGTTGGTGTGGAAAGGGAGAGGGTAGGGGGAAGTCATAGGTTAGGAACACCCAGATGAGGTCTTTGTTAAACCTGTTTCTTGTTCATTGATGGAGGAAGTAGAACATGGGGGTTTGAATTAGAGACAGGCACAAATCAATAAAACTGCAAGAGCTTATCCTTGCACAGCAAGGAAGTCTGAACCAGCTGCCATTACTTTCTGCTCCTTTTGTTAAGCAAAATAAATGTATACACAAGCCTATGGATTTGTGGGTATGTGCTAATACAGTATTTACACATTTACAACTAATAAATGGTATATAGGGGGCATGCAATGTATTTTAGGTAGCTCTTCAAATACAGCATGAATAATGTATTTAACACTCAAGAGTGTTAAATTTTGGAACATTCCCCTCAAAAATGATCTAAAAATCCTAGAGAAGCTGGTCAGTTTACTAGGTTAGAGAGCATGCCAGTAGCTCTTTGCTATTACCGATAATCTTAAGTCTTGTTATTTTTCACCTTTACATATGTTTTATCTTTGGGGCTGGTTAATTGTACAAGGAAATAAACGGACTGCCGAATGGACAAACAAACACCCAAGACCTGTTCGAGGGCTGTTTATAATGTACTAGCCATTTAACGACAGGATGCGATTTGAATCTCTAACTAGGAACCCCCTACAGTACGCCAGTACTACATTTTAACCTTTAAATTTTAGAGAAATATGTCTCATCACAAACAAACTGGACCAATTATTTGTATCTCAACTACCTGATTTGTGGTTCTGAGGCATTTACAATAAACTCCAAATACTAAACAATCACTTTTCATTATAGCAGTGTCATAAATCTTTGAGGTATAAACTATACACAAATCTAAATTAATCATTTTAATAAAGGACCCTGAAAGTACTGTAACTGGTTTTCCATTTCTATTTTTGCTTCATGGATTAATCATTTAAAGAAAATATCCCCAGTATTTCAAAAATGTGCCATTTTAAGCTTGACCCAAATTTAGTGCTAATTTGCGGACACTGCATTCTTTGACTCAGAGGGCCATAATTCCATAATGAGAACAGAGTGATATTGTTTAGGGATTCTATTTAAAGTACCATCAAATTTCCCCCATGTGAGAAATCAAAAGAATCAAAGATAATGAGGTGGGGATAGTCTAGAAAATTGGTCCAATTAGAATGCTCTGACTCACATGGGAAATGCTGTACATGCTTTTAAGGGGTCTAGTTTCAGTAGGTGTTCATGTTTTACGAAGCCATTTTTATATAAAGGTCTTATCCTTTTATTTTGCAACTTTGCCTTTTCCTGGCCTATACAACACAGTTCTATAATTGTGGCAGGATGTTCCAATTCCATAAATCTGGTCCTTTTGCATTTTTCATTTAAGTTGTATTTAGCTAATTTAATCATGCCATGGATGGAGTTAGATCATCTTTACACCCGCAGCTCAACGACCTGAGGAACATACTTGTGTTACACCTAAGCCCTATACCAGATTACGTCCCTTACCATAAGGACTGGTTGCAAAACGGAAAGCTTACATATTCTATTTTAGAGGACAGCTGGTATTAAGTTAAAGGCCATTTAAATGGTAAGGTGAAAAAAGGAGCGTAACATCAAATACAGGTCACACCTGTTTATCCACCTCTCATTTAGGTCGGATCAACGCTGTAACTGATTGATTCTGTTATAAAATACTGGGTAAAACTGTCACATGGGTTTTCCAACCCTGTCTTTTATTATTTTGTTAGACTAGCACTATATTGCTTTTTATTAACAATTGCCTGGGTTAAAAACAACCAGGAAGCGGTGGGAATGCATTGTCAGTAACTCCTGAACTGTAAGTAGCCGACTCCACTTTTTAGCTTTTTTTTTATGATTTACTATGAAGGTTGTACTAGTTTAAATATCATTTAAATACCGTGGATGCTGTTTTCCAGCACTGTAACTTCAATTGCAGTATAAAGCGTATGCCTGTTATTGTAAATTTAACATTGTTTGGAAATTACATTTTTTATGCAAAACATACATTTTGTTAGTGATTATTTCTGGAAAAATGATGTTTGATATCTTATTTCTTCCGGTTCAGCAACGCACTCAAGTGGATGTTTCATAAAACCATCATGAGAACCTAAGACATAAAGGGTAGTATGCTGCCTGTATACTATTTGTTACAATTTGCCATCTAAAAATACAATTTTGACACTTCACAATATAAGCTAATGTTCAGCCACCATTACTTTAACCATTTTTGAATTTAAAAAAACATAACAGCACCGAAAATGATTAGCTACAATATCTCCCATTCTGAGGGTGTAAATTACTGTTGCAAATTATTTTTTAAAACGGTGCCTTAAGATACAGTTCCCACAGCATTCAATATCTTTTAGAATAAATTGTTTTAAAGTGCAGGTATTCATATTGAATTATAGAACATTTAGATTTTCACACCACATATTTAGTATTTAGCTTTACTTGCCAATTTTCACGTTTTTCCATCCTGTAAAATTGCTAATTAACAGTAACAAATGACAAGAGCTAGAGTTTAAAGGCTAATTAGCATATAAGCCTACACATTGTATTTTTATCATTCTTAATCAACACCCTCCCACACATTAATTTTTAGATCTGGAGAAAATTATTCCATGCAATTAAAAAATAAAATTTACTAAATCATGCTGGAAAAACTAGCTTTTTTCCTTACAAAGACTTAAATGAATGGTTTTAGTAATGCATCCTCCTCAAAAAAAAAGAAAGATTTTATTTAACGAGGTCAGACTAATTGAGAACAAGTTCTTACTGCATTTACAGTGGTGAACTGGTTTAAAGGAAAATAATTCTTGACCTTCCTTAATCAAAAAATCCAATGCTCAATTGCAGTACGCAGCTGTCTTCAGACAAATTAGTCATTCTGAGTTAGATACTAGTGACCTGCCATGTGCATAATACCACTCATTTTGTAATATGGGGACTTTTCTTTAAGAATAACTCTTCCTTAATTTGTGCACCTAATCATAGCTTATCTGTGCTGTACCATGAAACTATTACAAAAAGCTATGCTTCTAAAAACCTTCGCAATTGCCAATGGCTAGCAAATAAATTAGATGTACTAAAGTGTTGCAGCTGTCGCAAGTCAGTTGCAAATGAGTTGGAAGTCTAGGGTGAAATATAAGAAACATGTGCAATGCTTTTAGCGACTTTTTAGGGAATGTTTTGCAGCAGAAGTTTTTCTTTGTGGTTCAGGGTTCACAAATATTATAATGAGATGCACTAAAGCTACAGATAATTGCGACACTTACAATTTCATCAATTTAAAAGCATATTTTAAACAGTCGCAATTGTTGCTGGCATTTCCCAGTCCACTTTTTCTCATACGTAGTCAGTTGTGCAATGCATTTTTGAGCATCTAATTTTCACTAAAGTCAGGGTGTACTTACAAGCCTTAAACTCATTTCTAGAACACTTTTGGTTTTCCCAGCGTTTTGGGAGCAGTAGACTGCACAGATGTGCCACTAGCCCCTCCAACTCATTCTGAGCATCTGTACAGGACCATGATCTACTGTGTGTTAATTGTCTAGGCTACTAAGTAGGCCAAATTAAAAATAATAATTAAAATAAAATTTAAAAAAAAACCTAAAATCATTTATTTTGTGTTAACAGTAGGCTGAAGTAAAAAGAAAGTGTGCTAGGTATTTGATTTTGTTACTTTACTGTATACTGTATAGGCCTACTATAGAGATTTATATTTTTACATAATGTAATTTTGTATCCTACCAAAAACACATTAGTGCTATTTCAGCAGAATGATTTATAAGGGGCTACTTAAGATTATAAAAAGCTTTTTGGGGGTATAGGTTGGAGCCCCACTATAGAATCTGATGGGATTAAACTGCCTTTCATTATATATATATATATATATATATATATATATATATATATATATATATATATATATATATATATGATATATATATATATATAATCTATTAGATTTGACTTATGACTTGTACTGAACAGAATGCATTGTTTAGAGGAGGTTTACATTTAACAGAAACAATGTTATTTTGAGTCTAAGCACCCTGGCAAACGTATAGACTGTTATCCAAAGGAAGACCGTCTCTTGCTGCAGCAAACCACAACTCAACTCCCACTATTTATTTAAACAATGTCGCATGACTCTTGCAATGCCAATGATCTCACTAAGAAGATACAACAAATATTTAAATTAGTACATTGCAGTTCTTTTCATTAAAATAATTTTCTTTTAGAACAAAATGTATACATTGTGAACTGTCGCAACGAAAATGTAGATTGCGTATGTTTGCAATGCAACTGGACCATCTTAGTACATCAACCCCTTAATCTGCACTGTGACATTATGATGAATGAAATCTGGCATTTTTTTTTATTGTGTGACTACTCCCGACTGGAAAAGAACAGCCTTTCAGAGCTCTTCTTTCAACACAAAGTCAGACCTAGGCTGTTGAATTGTGAAAGTCTTTGGTGTAATCATTGTATAAAAAATCAGTCACATAATGACAAAACATTCTGTTATATGAGCCTATTATATAATGGTCATTTTTTTGATATGCTTCAGCTGAATTCTTCTGACAATCTGCAAATATCTTCACATTGAACTCAATTTTAATGGCATTTAAAATCAAGTCAGCTGTTTCATTGGGGAAAACTTGTGAAACTGTAGCTGCTGTCAAGCCAATTAGCACATCACTATATACTTACAACTTGTTAGATGCCTCTACTTTATTAGTATAGTTTATAAGAATGGAAAATTGCCATTGCTAAAAATACCACCTACATATTCTTTTATTTATTTTAACAAATTGCCATTATCCTCTAAGCAAGCTGCCATCTGTGCTGTTTTAACATCTGACCAAATACTCTAATCTCAGTTCCTGGAGGGTCACAGTGTCTTCTGGCTTTCGTTCCACCCGAGTTCTCAATTACACTGTACTTAATTGGTCTAATTATGTGAATAATTGGACATGTGTAACACTTCATTCCAGGCCTCAACATATTGTATAGGTAGTGTACCTTGAATCATCTGCAGTTTTTTTAATCAACTGTAAAATACATTAAGAAAATATTATATATGTCCAATTGAACAACTAATTAGAGTTAACTGAGAGCTTAAGTTGGAATGTAAACTAGAAGACTCTGCAGCCCTCGAGCACTGGAGTTTGACACCCTTGCTGCTGAAAAGCAGGCAGATGCATTCCAGAAATAAAGAGTGAATATGATCTTTATTTTCATCAATTCATTTTCATAAATACTTTAAATCAATATACATCCATGTGAAACCCAAGTACGCAGTAGTTATCGGAAGAACAACAACCTTCTTATCTGGAAGGACATGTGTGACTGAGTCAGAGGACCATTCAAACTTCTGTGTTATACTTAAAATAATATTAGCATTTCTACATCGTGGAGGACTAGCATATAGTACAAACATCCTTTTGAATGAAGATTTGTAATCGTGTTTTGTCACGTGTCATCAAAATTGAGTTCTTAATGTCAAAGACTTGGAATACCATCAAAAAGATCTTCACCTTCTACGGGTTAATCCCGATGTGCCCAACCATATAATGAATCCTCCTTCATGGACAACTCGGATCTCTAAGGGAAAACAACTCTCACAAGAAGTGAATCAAATACCTTAGCTCTTAGGAATAATCATAAAAGTACTTTTTAGTATTGTTAAACAACTGAAAAATGTGTCACTTCTTGTGGAAATCAGTGTCAAGTTAAATTATAAGAGCTTGTCAAGGCACCAAAAAATTGTAAGACAAAAAAAAAAAATACACAAAAAACTGGAATGTCTGTAAAAGCCGCTCCTGCTGCCTTGCATGGTGACGATGAGCTCACAGGAATCCTTCTGACAATTAGCAGGTGTTGCATGGAGCTACTTTTCCTAGCTGAGTTACAGAAACCACCCTTAAATCATTCTATGAAATAACAGGATGTTCACTGGGCCCTGACAGGAGTTAGTACAAATGGTTTTCTGTCTTTATTGGTTCAGTAATGATGTGTGGCTCTGAAGTATGTGGGTTTAATACTTGGCTACAATTTATGTTAACGTTTTCAGTCAAACCTTTGGGGATTCAACAAGCAATTTTAAGCTGCTAAACGAGGAAAAGGTCATAATTAGTTTCACTGTATTGACCAGAAACAATCAATAAAGTAATGTTCATGGTGTAACTACAAATCATAATGTATTTATGATGGTAATTTTCCTTGCCGTCATTTCAAAACTGTTATTTAATGGAACACATTGTTTTTGTAGCCAGATGGTATAAAACCCATCGCCATCCTGTCCTTCCAATAGTAAGACAGGCTCAGCACTAGGCTACTGTTTATAATGTAGCTTGTGCTTTTTCTTGGTACTTTGGATTTATGTACGGATGGCCAGCTGACAGCTGCCTCCACTATATCCTATTCAAGTTTCAGAACACATTGCATGATACCTTTTATATGTTCTTTTTTTTATTAATGGCCTACTCAACTAATTAGTACTTCATATGGTAAGTGTTCCCATTGGATTAGTGGCCAAATTATATGCCCCCCCCCCCCCCCCCCCCCCCCCCCAAAAAGGTTGATTCTAACAAAGTGAAAATATGTATTGTGATAGTTTTAGGGATATTTTGAGTAAATATAAACTATATAATACCTTCTGACTTGGTTAAAGGTATGGTGAGCTGGTTTAAATGTCTGACTTTACCCAACACATCAGGTTAATTTTAATATCAGCTGTTTAATTCTATATTTCAGTCTTCGCTTTAATGATTCCGATAGAATTAAATATACCTTGCTGTATTTTTTGCTCACAAAATATTTATCCTGACTGCTGAATTACAGTGGTCACACTTCAGTAGCATGTCCTTGCCATATTGTTTCTTTTGAATTGCAGTATGTGATATGCAGGTTTTAGGGCATTCAAGTTTATAGTTCACAATCATACACAATTCTATTTACTTATAACTAAAATTGAATTTCTGAAGGCAATATCCTCTCTCCAATTCAAAGTAATATAACACATTCCTCAGAAACCTAAGAATGTAAATCTGCCAAGCAAAATAATATTATATACATAGTTGATCAGGAGTGGTTACTTTGCAGAACAGAATTATACTGTATGAATACATAAATGATTTATACTTTGAATGTGGCATACAGTCTAATTTGCAATACATATTTTACACAAATAGAAAATCTTAATGTAATTAATGTAAATAATTTAATAGGAGGTGACATACCTATACACACACAAAGCAAAGACTGCAATAAGGCAGAGTATGCATGTTATCAGTCTGAAGGTAGAGCACAAAGAAAGTTCAATTATGTATTCAAATTTTAATTAAGGATGACACCCTCCCCTTGATTTACTTCTACATCTGCATCGTTTTTTTTTTTTTTTTTCTGCACAGCATGTAACCTGTGTGACAGAATTTGTGCCAAGAAAAGTTATTTTCCCAGACCAGACAACAAGTGATGTATGTTTATTACGATTATACTGTAAATTTACAGTATAATTGTAAATCTCAAAAAACTACTCACTTCTAAATCTTTTGTAGTCATTTTTGTATTACTTTAGTATAAATACATGTTAATTTGGATTCATATGTTGTTTTTTTCTGACTTTATGTGAACGAAAAGACACACATTTGCTCGTATTCCCACTGGAAATAATGATATTTTGAAATATATCAAAATTTGAAATATATCCTGGTCACAAAAGCAAAGTTTGTGGGGAATAATAGCCATTTTCTATACTTTTGAGGGATAAGCAATTAGGAAATAACACTTACTACCCAGGAACAAAAAAATAAATAAAAAATTGTTACACAGTGTTAAAATGTTGCAATGCCTTTGAGTAAAAAGCAAAGTAACGGAGAACTGAATTTTCAGAGTGTTTACATCCCTAGACGCAGGTAATATGGGTTGACTAATATTTGCTGCATGACACATTTTAACCAAACTAAAAACAACTATCCCACTTCGGATCCATTGTGTGTAAAGAAGGTTGATCATCTTTACTATATAAGAAGAAAATAGCCTCTTTCCAAGATGTTCTATAATTCTTTGTTTTTGTTTTATGCCTCATTTTTCTCAATCTGAAAGGTGCATGGTAGTAGTTCTGCAAAAATAAATACAGAATGTCTTTTTTTCTGAACATGAACTGCTAATTTATCCTCCACCAAAAGTTTTCCTGCAGGCATAATCTTTGGAAGTGCTTTTGCTTTCTTAGTATAGGTCTCAGACTGTGATATTGCCATGCTACAAGTCTGTGTTATTGTTCAAGGGCAAGGCAATTCAAATTTATTATGGTAAAAAAGTTCTAGTATTATACTGCAGTCTTTTAAAATCTTTATAGGCAATCTATGCAAATCATTTATTCCATATTATGGATCAAAGGTGGGATTAGGAGCGTTACAGAACAGGTGAATATATGGTGAAATCCAAGTTTGTCAGGTGTTGTTGTCCCTATCGCTATGGTGCAACAGATATATCGACACTCTAGCTCCACCCCAGATCATCATACAGAACTGTCCATGCCTTCAGCCTGTGGGCAACAAACAAATTATTCGCATCAAGAGCTGTTGGTTTTAACCCTCCCCACAGAATCCAGTCCGAACCAAACTCTGGTGAGCCAGCAGGAAAGACTGGTATAGGTATGTCACAATAATAAATAGTGAGTGCAACTAGCATTTGTAACAATATAAATGTGTTCAAGGAGCAAGCCGATGTAGCTACTTATTCCAGTGTAATTTAAAATTTTGATGTTAAACTTTGTTTTTGTGTGAAACTAATGCAAATGTGAGCCGTGTATTTGGTGGAGGTGGAAGGTGAAATTAGCTTAAGGCAACTCAGAAAATCAATCAACAACTGTACTTGAAGCCTTAATCTCTCAGTCATTGGGTCATTTCTATCCCAACCTAATACTCACCAAATGATACTTTTTCAGAAGGCCTTTTTATACCAACAAAATACATAAATGAAGATAACCGAATGGTCTTAGCCTTTTCAAAGTCAACAGCTACAGCATACAGATTGTAACATCTAATCTACAGTATGTTAGCAATGTTATTCAGAAGAAAAATGGACAGGTATGAAGACTGACCTACCTTCTTTACACGGCAGGGTTGAATAACATAGTTGGGTGTGGATTATGAGAGGAGGAGTTCATAGAAGCTTGTAATTTAGCAGCTCATATTTTGTATGTTCTGTGGGTAAAGAGTGATTTTTTTGCGGCTCTGCTCCTTAGAGATGGCTTATTATACAAAAAAAAAGAACTACATCCTTTAGCTGGTTGACAGTATTTGTTCAGACAAGGCATTGGTGTGAAAAGTACACAATCTACATTAGTCTCTGGCCTTTTCAAAGATAGCCCCTCCAGAAAAGCCCTCAGGCAAAATTGAGGAGAAGGTCAGGCATCCCTATACTGTATACCTACTTATCTATCTACCAATCCACATATTGTATGTAGGTGTACAGTGCAGAACCACAACACATGTGTCATGCTAAAACCAATGTAACTTTGATCTACAAAGGAATGCTGCATCCCAGTTAGTTCCAGCAAAATGCATCTCATCTTTTTCACAGTAAGAACACTTCCTTGTGCCATATCCACACATACAGTAAATATGGCCTTCTGTGAGAAAAATGGTAAATGTGGACACCTCTAACCATTCCATAGTCTGCCAGTCCGGTTTCATTGTAATATGCGCATTGCACTAGACTACGACTGCAACTAGACTAGGGATGTATTCTTTTTCCATAACAAATTAAATGAACCATACAAAGAACAGCACATTTACACAAGTGATACAAACAGAATCTGTTTCCAATTGTGCTGTCAAGCTCCTGTATATGTTCTAGAAAAAAAAAAAAAAAATCCCATAGGGTTTAGACAGAGATGTGGCAAAGGGAGGTTTTTGCTTTTCAAACGAGACCTTGACCCTTCTGGATCTATGTATAAGGATATAAGAAATGTCATCTTGGTAGTACCATAATCATCCCTGACAGGATATGTACTGTAGGTAGGACTGCCACATATCTGTGACTTGTTCAATTTAAGGATCTCAGTTAATTGAAAACCCAATAGAATGACTGACATCTTTCAGCAAGGCAACCCAAAATTGTAGGAACCTACCTAAGACTATACAGATCTTGTAGACTCCATACCCATTGTGTCCAAGCTGTTATAACAACATCTTCAAACTAGCTATGTTTTGGTTTAGTTTTTTTTGCTAGAGGGTAGCTAACCCTTTTTATTTAGCTGAAGTTACTTCTTTGCATTGCACTGCTTTTTAATGACTAGGGGCCAACAATGGCTAACATACACATGACTTCACAAGGGCATGTCTACACAAGCCCACTCAGGATCTCTTCCCACACAGTCGGTTAGAAGTGCAAGATTTGAAGCAGTTTCCTCTTTTTACTTACCTCTTCTCGATGGCAACCAGTAAACACAACATCAAGAAACGTGACGCCTTACTGTGCCTAATCGAGAAAGTAAAATTGCCCCAAGTGTGCTCAGATACTTGCCTGGCAATGAAATGCCATTCAGAGGGCCATTAGTTTGCACAATATTATATGAAACCACTGTTCTTGGTATTGAAACCCCCCCCCCCCCCCCCCCCCCCCCCCAAATAAAAACATAAAACATTTTAAATGTCTTGTATAAAGTTTTAATATTTGCATCATGTACAATGTCCAAATTATATTGTATATTCATCCATTTGTATCAGATTCTCTATCAGAACGAGCATCTTTGCTATGAAATGAATGACAGCAAAAGAAGAATAATAACCTTTAACAATCCTGAGGTCCAAGTGTGAAATAAATGAAAGCTTTAAAAACACGATAGGAGAGTAAAATTATGTGCATCACGACTAATAACACTGAAAATAAACAGACATCCAGAGTGTCATATAAAATACTAATATAGAGATTTATTTACTTAAAACATGAAAAATAGTGGGCAGCCTAATGAAGGACAAAAAAAAAAAGTACACGTTCTAATAGTGTACCAAGATGAAACGTATATTCTTGAAAACAAAATCTAACACCCACCATCAGCCCAGTAAACCACTTTAGGATTTCAATAGAACACATTCCTGTACAAAATAATTTTTATACCCAAAATATGACTACTTAAAAGGTGTTTAGAAACCAGTATGTTTGAACAATACATATTGTGCCCTATTCAAAATATCAGTATAAATATGCACATAATACACTGAAAGCACAATGATTCTCTTTGGAATGTATAAAAATAAATGCTTATTCTTAGAATAACCTCGAAGGTATCAGTAGAGTAATGCATAATTATTTTACATCACTTCCTAATCCAGAGAGTCCAAATCCTATTTCAAAAGATCTCACTTGATACCCCCATTCAATTGTATCTAAAATTGGATTGACTGATAACCTACAACAATTTAACAAAAGGAAATTGCCCTTTGAAGCTAAGGGGGCATCTGAACTACCAATATCTGTAAATTGCTATTATTTGATGAGTTAGACAGTTTAAAAAAAAAAAAAAAAAAAGCATTTCCTAGATTATTAGAACCGGCAAAGCATAAAACCTACAGTATATGGAACAAGCATCCAGTTCCTCAAAAAAAAAAAAAAAAAAAAAAAAAAACTTTGGGAAATTTTGTGATTATCACCATCATCTTAATTTTTCTTTTTTTAAACCATTTTTTGTTTATTTATTTATTTTTTTTACTGTTTTATCAATAAATGATTACTACACTCAATAAACTTGGCAATGATTAAACATACAAATATTGTTTACTATACTAGGCTCTTGTGTGTCTTTTGTGACTCTGTTGATGCTAATCACAGTACTCATATTTTTATTTTGTTTTATCTTCTTTTAATCACGCCTGCACATGAAGCTTTTCTTATGTTTGCTTTAAAAATATTTCCCTTGTGTATCACCTGCAACTGATCTTCGACAAAGCTTTTGCATTATTTAAATGTCTACCATGCACCGTTCTTGCATTCTCATCTAATACAATACACATCAAGGGGATGTGAACTTAAAGCTTGAACGGATTCAGCTGACTGACATCAGAACAAAGAATGGCATTCATTTCTCATTGATATAAAAACAAGAAAATGGCACCAGATTTCAAATCTAAATGCCACATCACCCTTAAAATGAACCTGCTTCACTTAAACCTTTTAGCTTCACAAAGACAATACCCTCTTATAAACAGGGAGTGCTGGATTATTAATCATGTCATTCTTGTGGCCAGAATTTTCTGCAAGGTAAGTAAATTACTAGCTGTTGACTTATTTCTTTGTGTTTATTGTTTTTTGAGATGTTGCATTAGATGTTCATATTTGTAAAACATCTTTCAGCATAGATATGATATCCAAGCACATGAATGACTATAAATAATAAATTAGTCAAATGACCTAATTAATATTAAAATATATATATTCAAATATTTCTGTCAGTGTTCTAATTCGGCCATGCACTGTGCAGCTTTCTTTTAGGTTGTGTTGAAGAACTGCCTGTACAGCCTGCCTTATTTGGCCACAAAAAACAGAGTAAAACAAAAACAAAACAGATTATATATATAACACACATATATATATATATATATATCGATATTATATTCTATAGATATATATATATATATATATCAAGTAGGGAGGCGACAGATTGTAGTAACGTCGACAACAAACAAACAGGGGTACTTTGAAGCGGCGGTGACAGATATACAAAAAGGTGGTGCTGTGTGTTTAGTTCTTCCCCACTGAATTCCGCCACTGCTTTTTTTGGGGGCACTGTGGTTGAGGGAAAATATATAGTGCCACGTATAATGCGCAGCCTTTTTCCACCTGAGTTTTAAATGTGGGTATTTAAGGAAAGCTAAAACTCTCCTCACTGCTCGTTTTGAACTAGGCTAAGGCTGATGTGCTGAAGGACCCACACAACCTTTTTGTAGAAGGTAACAACTATATTAATAAACAGCATCAATATTTGTTTCTGAAGCGACTGGTAAGCAACTTAGCTGCCTGGTTATTTTACAGCGGAACTTTTAGTTTAGTTAGCACTCCAAGAGTTCTGTTTTTTTTGTTCTTGTTTTCTGAACATCTGTAAATAAACCACACAGGCACTGACCTGTTTAAACCACTACTTCAGCTGTTCTTTTACACTGTGACAACTCTGACACTTGTTGACACACTGTGTATAATGTAACCTGTCTGTTTGTCTTTCCTGGTCTGTTACCATTGGTTGTTCTCTGTCTGTCCTCATTGGCTGCTGTTTGTCTGTGCCCATTGGATCTAATGTGTAGCTGAGGACCAATGGGATGTGCCTGAACACTGTACTGATATTTGAATTAATGGGCAGGGCTAAGGTTATAAGAATGCGCTGCAACGCCATTTTGTGTCTTGTTATTGGAATAAAGTGGTTGAATGCAGAGAAGCGGGCAGAGCAGTGGACTCTGGTAGGTGTGAGTTTATGTCAGAAAATTTAAAAGCATTGAACCAAAAACAAAGTGTGCCTCCTGTTTTCTGCTTGTTGAAATGCTACTCTATATCTATATCTATATCTATATATATATATATATATATATATATATATATATATATATATATAACTATATATATATATATATATATATATATATATAGTATATATACACACACACACACACACACACAGAGTTGCTTACAAAAGTATTCAGACCCCTGAACAATTCTCTCATATTACTGAATTACAATTGGTACATTCAAATTTCGTTCTGTTTGATATTTTTAAACACTGAAACTCAGAATCAATTATTGTAAGGTGACATTGGTTTTATGTTGGGAAATATTTTTAAGAAACAAAAAACTTAAATATCTTGCTTGCATAAGTATTCAACTCCTGTGCTGTGGAAGCTCCCAGTTTGCACCGATGAAAGAAATTGCCCTAACAAGAATACAATTACCTTACCATTGGCCTCCACCTGTGAATCATTAAAGTTGCTGTCACATTTTCTGGATAAAACTCGACTGTTGAAGGATCATTGGTAAGGCTGTGAATCTGAAGGAAAATGAAGACCAAAGAGCATTCTATAGAAGTTAGAGATAAAGTAATACAAATGCATAGATTAGGGAAAGGGTACAAAATAATATCCAAGTGTTTGGATCTCCCACTGAGCACAGTTGGATCAATAATCACGAAGTGGAAGCTGCATCACACCACCCAGGCACTGCCAAGAAAAGGCCGTCCCTCAAAACTCAGCTCTCAAACAAGGAGACTTGTGAGAGAAGCCACAGAGAGGCCAACAATCACTTTGAAGGAGCTACAGAGTTCAGTGGCTGGGAGTGGAGTAAAGGTGCACCAGTCAACCATATCAAGAGCTCTGCATAACACTGGCCTGTATGGGAGGGTGACAAGAAAGAAAGCGTCATCCAACCAACCTGAACAACCTGGAGCAAATCTGCCAAGAAGAATGGGCCAAAATAACTACGACACTATGTGCAAAGCTGGTACATACTTACCCCAAAAGACTCAAGGCTGTTATTGCAGTGAAAGGTGGCTCTACCAAATATTAACGTGTGGGGGTTGAACACTTATGCAAGCAAGATATTTCAGTTTTTTTATTTTTCTTAAAAATATTTCCCAACATAAAACCAATGTCACCTTACAATAATTGATTTTGAGTTTAAGTGTTTTAAAATAAAATATCGAACAGAACGAAATTTCAATGTACCATTTGTAACTTAGTAATATGAGAAAATTGGTCAGGGGTCTGATTACTTTTGCAAGGCACTGTATATATATATATATATATATATATATATATATATATATATATATATATATAATATATATATATATATATATATGGAGAGAGAATTTAGAGTTTCCATATCACTGCATGTGAACCAAGTCAGTAGTCAGACAGCAGCTACAGTCTATGTTCACATGGAAGATGTGAGGAAGTAACAACAGTAAAAAAAGGGAAGCTACACAATTTGTATTCCAATTGACGAATAAAATAAAAAATAACCTAAACATCTTGCTAGAGCCCATAGAAAGTTAACACACCTTTAAAATCATAGATGTAAGCATGGCTTGCTTACTGTTTTCTATATCTTACGCATTTTTTTCATAAATGTGAATGAGCCACAGTTTGTATTAAAAGGACCACATTTATTAGGTCACTTTCAATATTTGTCAATTTTACTTTTAAATAAACATACTGATAATGCAATGTTTGATAGCACTGTGATTCTTTCCAAATAAATTATTTCTTGCCAGATTAAATTAAAGCAATATGCTCAAAAAGCTGTGTCTTGGGGCACAAGACCTACATTTCATTTCTACTTTGGTACAGGATGTGTATCTGTAAATAATCTCTGCAGTCATGTAACATCCATTGGAGACTTAGTATAGTAAAAACAATATTAATTAGAATATTTTCCCAAGCCTGTGAAAAAATCCTATACATAGTTTTGTTCCCACATAATGCTCAGCATTTTTCCAGTTTTTCCATGGTTTCCCCATGGTTACACTACATACTTACCATAGTTTACCATGATTTTTCATGTTTTTTAATAAACTTTATTACATGTTGCAATGCTTTTATTATGGTAAGGGTGCTGGCATTTGGCCATGTACAGAACTTTGGTTAGACATCTCTAATAAATATAGACATTCATTCCAAAATATTTTTTTTAAATAATGGATAAGATCTATATTGTAAGTTCTTAGTCAGTAAATGTGGAAACCTGGGTGAGGAGAGAAAACTATTAGAATATCTACTGGTACAATTGTGTTGTAACATCAACAAACAGTGTCCTTATGTACAATACAGGCAATATAAGTTATCTTCATATTCTAAGTGCATTCATCAGGAGAGTCATACTGCATATCTACTTTAATACTCAGAATGGGTTAGCTCAGGTATGTGATCATCATTAGGGCAGAATTTCTGAGCAGTATGTTATAGACCATAAATCCTGCACTTGAAGCAAGATTTACGTTGTTTAAAATGTTTACATTGGCATTAAGGTCTAGATCTATTCCCATTGTGGGAATACATTCTATGATTACAAAAACCACAATGAATACACAGGTGCTTATCATAGAGGAGTATTTCTAAAGGTCTCCCTTGTGTTTAAAAGGCACTTGATAATTTGCCCTTCTGGGATCTATAAAGCTCACACAAAGCTGAATTAATTGTTTGTCAATGTTTTGGCCTATACTCATGAGATGATTTATACATTCACAGGTTGATTGATTTTATCTGAATTTCATTATTTAGTGATGATCAACAAAAGTTGGTCCAATTCTCAGTTCATTGCAACTTGATAATGACCATCCACATGCTGCTCGAAAAACATCCAGTTGCTGCTCTGGTCTGCCTTTTACTTACGAAAATTCAATTTAGGAATTATCTGGCGCATTCATTTTGCAGTTATTTCTAACAATATATGATGCATTTTTCATTTGAAAAAATACTAAATATTTCATGCTAATAGGTAACCCAATTCTTTTGCTAAACCTGCAGATTTTTTTACACATAAAATATAAAAATGTAGTCTGTCACAAGCATGCCAAAAAATATTGCTAGAGGCAAAAATTTATTTCAGAAGCTCTACCACAACCCATTCGCATGTTGTATTCACTCAAGTCCACACATTTGTAATATTCATTTTAAATCCAATTGCATTTTATCTGTGTTCAACCACCCAAGCATGCAATGTTAGTCTGCATATAGTGAAACAATAATAAAAAATGCAACAATTTATGTTCAACTCCCGAAGACATGGCACTGTTTCCATCACAGTATGAAGATGGAATTTGATCATTTTTCTTTCTCTGGTTATAAAGATCATATCTGAGAATTGCTCAGACCCCAGCTGCCATTGTGTCTCATGCAGTCCACATTAATAAATAGACATGTCCTGTTTATTCTGTTCTTTGATTTCTGTATGCTGCTGATTTAAGTTTGAACCACATATGTTTTTTATTGTGTTGATTGTATTTGGAATGGTCTTTTTATTGTTTGCAGGAAACAATGCCTCTGTCTCAGTTGGTAGATTCCCTGGTTAAATAAACAAATTAATCAATAAATATTCAGGTTAAAAAAAAAAAAGAAATATAGTCACAGTTTCAAAATTTGCCAAATTATATTATATATATATATATATATATATATATATATATATATATATATATATATATATATATTATATTCTATTTTGAGGTCAGCATAATTAAACTATGCTTTATTTGACCCAGCACATGCACGCAGTGTACACTAGATTTCATTATAGTGCAATGAGAACAATAGGAATATCTTACAAATATGCTATATAACGTTTTAATGAATATTATTTTTCTTTAAACAATAAAATAAGGATTTACAAAACATGATGTATCAGGCCAAATTCTCAAAGCTTTTATTTGAGTGCTGGGTTGGCACCATTTTTCTTCTGAAGAGAAAAAAAAAAACAAAACTAACTCAAAGCAATGAAATGCTTCCAAGTGGCAGACATTCGAGTAGCTTAACGCACCCCGTTAGGCTGAAGATGTGAAACACCTTCAAGCTGAAATATGTTGTCTTCTTCATTAGTTTAAAGATTTTAGCTAAATAAATATCCAAGCCAATGAAAAGGGTAGATTTCTTCAATGTAAGTAAACGCTGACAAAACTTGATTCTCTTGGCGAACCATTATTTCAACAGCCCAGATTGAAAAAATATATATATTTGAATGATTTAACTGATATCATGGGGATTACTTTGAAACAAGTTTATTTTGCACTAAGCTGTGGAAATGTATACACAATTGGGTACAGAAGGGTTAACTACATGAGATACTAAGATATAACAATCGTTACTAAGCTGGGATACTTTAAAATTATCTCCATCAGGTAGTTACACAAAGATGTACTGTATATAAGTTTAGAAACGCTTCTACCTCCGTCCACACATACAAAAGCACACCCACTTTGATTGTTGTTATTTTTTTGTATCTCTTTCCATTCAATTCCACTTGCAGTAATACTGATGAAGCTAAACACCATTAGTATGTCCCCTAAATATCAACCCTCCTATTCTAATACTCTCAATAACTTACCACCACTATCCCCATTGTCAAGGATAATGTAATGTAGAAATTGCAGCATTTACTTGTATGCTTTTGCACATAGACCTGAATCAGTTGTGCGACATAATCTGCAAGAATGACTAAATCCAGGTTTTCAGGGAAATAATTGGAAAACAAAATCATCTTAGGAGAAATACAAGCTACAAAAAGTATTAGCATCCAATATACCCCAGTAGAGCCCACCAGTACCTTAAGGTCCAATTCTACCCCAGATGACTATGTAAGACAACTACTGGCAACAGGCAAGTGCTCAACTGGCACAAACTTCATTTTTCTAGCCGCAATATTGGCTGGCTGTTTTAATCAGTATTTAATCATTCTGACATGTAATCATTAAGTTATTTCAATTCCACAATCTGCCTTTTTTATTGCTTTTCAGAATCATTCCAGCTTTCCCATTTGGTTTAAACTAAAACATATTGTACTAATATCTTTAAATTCAAGAATTCATTGGATCCTTTTCAGATGTTATAAGAAAGAAAAAAAAGGTTCACTAAAGTTCAGGAATTCAGTGGCAGGGTTTAGATATGAGTTGTGAAGTATAGTACTGGAAGTAAATCTGAGGATTGTACCATTCTCTGTTCTGTATTCAGCTTTCCAACGATTTAATTATACAAGAAGGTAAGTCAAACAACTGTGGCTCTCTATCAGCTGGCTGGATACCCCAGGGCTTGCAATACTATAGATGCATCCTAAATGAAATAAAGGTGGCTTTACTGGCAGTGCCAGAAAAGAGGATCAGATACATTGTAACGCCTTTGGTGGCCAAGGGCTAGACCCAAGCAAGTCAGAAATAATATCTATATTAGGAACAGATTTGCCAAGATTAAGATTTTTGTGTATTTTACTGTGCAGTGTTGACATACTGTAAACATTTAGAAGGATGCAAAAGGTTTAAGTGATCTCCATTGTAAGTTGTTAAAGCAGATCTATGCAAATAATTATGAGTTGGTGTATGCATATTTGTCCTGGCACACAAGGTGACACAGTGACATCATGATAATACAAATAGAACAATCCACTTGAGTTGTTAAAGATTTGGCATAAATGTAGCCATTGTGCACTATGCAAAAATATGTTTTATATCAAATATAAAAACAAACAAACAATAAATAATGAAGTTATTTTATCATAGTTGTATTATGCTAAATATGCATTACAACAAATAACAAAAGGCAAAAGTTTTTTTTTTTAAAGAGTCTCTTACTATGACTGAAAAATGATCAGGCAAGAACAGATGCTGTAAGAGGAGAGTGTGTACCAGCTTACCATGGGGAGATATAAATGGATGTTCAGTAAGGCACTTCAGCTACCTAATTACCAGAACCAAGGAGCTTCACACAATCCATTAGTTTTGAAAAATATTTTTAATAGTGCTTTGTATCATAGCTTATGAAGATATTTAAAATAACAGATTTCAGGCAGATGGGATTTTGCTTTTGCTGTTCCATTTTCCAACAGAACCTCTCGACTTACCTGCTTGTGTCCCTTTGCTCTTGTAATTTGTTTAATACTGTACTTAATTTACTTTTCCATTTTTACCAGTTTATCTTAACATTATTACATCCCAATTGTTAAGAAAGAAGTAAAAAAAAAAAGAGAGATTTCAAAACATTTAATGAGTTTCCTCTTTTTCTCATATACCGGAAAAAATGATCTTGTAATCTCGACATAACTTTTTTTTTCCCCCGATTGCATCAACGAGCTGCCATATACATGGGATAATAAATAGGTAAAAATATTATTATGAATATTCAAAGGGTAAAACATTGGAATAGTATTAAAATGTGTATGACAAGGTAAAGTCCTGGAATCAGCAGGGAGAAATTAAAATCAAGAGGCAATGGGGTGGGTCTATATCGGACACCGAAGATATTGTGCAAATTAACTGTGTTACTACTCTACAGATCTGAGGTTCAACATGCACCTCTACTGGCACACTGTACATTCCTGTCTTTGGATTTACCCAATCCCAATACAAGGTGCATACATTAGTCGTCACATGCACAATTTGGAAAGGCCATTGCACTCCATATCAGATAAATTTATTATTTGTTATCGATCATGCTGGGCACACAATTTTTTATATGCACATTCTTTAATATACTCCACTGTGACACCTTACTAGAGGAGTCAGAACTGTTATGGGCATGTTATAGTAAATAACCCAATAGGTGTGAGAAAGTAATATTTGACAATATAGGGATAAACATCAACATATGATTATAATGTAATGCAATAATAGGTACTTTAAAAAGAGCTTGGTGCATATGATTTTGCAGTTTACTGTAAATGAACATATTTCTGTGTGTGAAGCCACACTGACCATTCTGGCATATTAAAAAATCTATTTGAATGGAATACATAATATCTGCATAAGAAATTAAGTAAATACTTAATACTTATAAAGCTACTTTTAAGGAACATTTGCTAAATTATATTTACATTTGCTTCTGTTGTTGGTTAATGAATGACACATTGCTTTAGTCATGATCAGCTAAGTATTTTAATCAATACAGCCCTGAACAAAGTTGTACAATTTTACAAGCAATTATACCCATTACTGCAATCATGCTGTGTGATTTAATTGAATGTAAAAATCCCTAGAAACAAAGACCTTTAATGTAGGAGGATGTTTAAAAATACTAATGGCTGTAGTGTTATCTGAACAAAACATTCTGACAGGCTTTCGTGATTTATAGGTTCTGGTAATCACCACAGTTTCTTTTTTTTTTCTGTCTGGCAGATGCTTTTGCTCAGGAGGCATTTAAACACGTGGAAATGTACTGGATTTAAGCAATAAATAACAGTGGCACGTACATTACATACGATTGGAGGGTTGTGAAAAAGAATTGTGGGACGAGACACTGGCAATAATTTTAAATAGCAATACAATTTAGTGTCCTTCTGCTATGCAAGTCTGTAATACAGTTTAAACTTGGGAGGGAAATTAAGCTAATTAAATATAAATACTGACACCTGTAAGAGTTAGCTAGACATATGCTGTATTTTTTTTTAAAGGTTAATAATTATGTGTGACTAAAATTATTTAAAAATAAGAAAACAATGTGTACTGTAATTTGAAATGACAAGTAGTTCTGTCTTAGCTTGAATTGTGAGATGCCGTTCAGCGTCATCTTTCCTGGCAGTTAAATTGTTGCGCAAAGCAACTCATACTATTACAGAGGTGCAACTTTGGCACTATGGTGCTAGATTCTAGCACCAGGCTACCTTATATAGCGGCAACAACATTCTAGAGGCAGTAGACATGTTTCATTTTTTTTTCTTTTATTCCTTAACAACCATAGATGATAGTTTCTTTTGGGGTCTGGACTACTGACATACCTCACCCACATACACAAGAGGGAGGGTTTGTGTCGTGTGGGAAGTTGTGAGGGGACTTGATTAGGATGGGTTTGATCATTTTGCACCAGTTGGATAATTTAGTAAAACAGTTTAGCACCAATTTTCAAAATGATTTGTATACCTGTACTAACTTAGCCCGACAAATCATGTCTTTTAGAACTCAACAAACACTGCACAATCTGGAAAGCCAAACACATGCAATGCTTCAACATCTTAAACTACGTTTCGCCACAGAACTAAATATTGTCTAAAATCATTTATGCAAACTGAAAAAGAATGTCTTTTGATCTGACCATTTGACAGATTTGCGACACAGCACAAATTCAGACAGAAAAGATGACATACGTATGAAGGGGTTAATAACTAAGCTGGTAGAAAAAGATATATAGCTGTGACTGGTTGTGATACCGTGTCGACAGTTATAAATATTAATATTGGTTTATTTATTCGCTTCATCAAGTGATCAGTGGGATAATAATAATGAGTAGCTCCCAAGTATGGGCTCTATCCAAAAAGCCAGAGCTCTCTACATGGAGTGGAACCTTGTTAATTGAAGCCATTATGTTTTTATGAGGTTTGTGGAGTTGTGTGGTTCTACAGCAGCACATGAGCAAGCTGCTGACAGTAGTTACGGAGGTATGCTCAATTTGCTATATGTGTTTGCCATGTACGTATACCCTATCAACCAGTCAGAGAAACGATTTCTCTCCTATGTAATTGAATCCAATTTAATAAAATAATTTCTGGCCAAGTTCACCAAAATTCAGTTTTTGTTACATCTCAAGTGGTATTAGTTTGAAAATATTGATGTAAAGATACAGCATAGGTACAGGTGCTAGACCATGGGATGTCTATAATAATGCCAGTTACATGATCAAGGCATACAATGACATTCTTCGAGGTTTACTGCCAAATTGAATAGATTTGACTTGTAATGCCCACATAATAGCCCTTGTCAGCAATATCTGGTCAAATAATTTTCCGAAAGCAGACAAGTTGGTTGCAACCGTTAAAAAAATTGTTTAAACATCGCCCAAGCAAAAAACTACATTTTAAAGACCACATGACAGAAGCAATCCAACAAAAAAGCTGTACTTTACCCATAAAGTTGCCACCTGAGCCATGCATAACACGGTGGGGCACTGGCAATCTGCTACTGATTATCATTCCAAATACATTCCTTTTTACTTAGGCTTCATGGAAAAGGAAATGCACATTCCACCAAACACTGTAGTGTTAAAGGACCTCCAGAAATTGCTTAAAGATGTGCAAAGTTTAAAATCTCAAGTTTGAAAGCCGTGAAGTGAGAGTCCATCAAACATACAATAAAGTTGCAGAATTAATAAATATATACCGAGCAAAGGCACAAGAGGTACACAGCACAGACACTGCACTAAACAAACCATGTGTAAAAACCAATGACTTTTCTGAAAAACTGACTAATTACTACAACCCAGATCAATGCAAAAAGAAACCACATTTTTTTCAACCAGCGCATAATTTTCTGATGACAGTGAGGATATTTGACCCTGGAAGCCCTCTCATTGTATTCTATTCCAGGATTTGATGCTGACTGTAAATCAGAAATGAACAATTACCTACCATATGCAAAAGAAAACTGCAGTAGAATGACTTTGAATTAATTTTGGATTAAAGCTGAAGAAATATTTCCCAATTTAACACGAAAGACTAAAATATATTTGTCAGTTGTTACCAATTCTGTAGATGCTGAAAGAAGTGTTTCTTCTTATGGCCAAGTTTTTACAGAACAAAGTCAATCTATGAAAGAAGGTAGGTTTAACCAATGACGATGCTTAAGTTTAAGCAACATTTAATGCATGAGACATTTTCTTTCATGAAACTGTAAGTGGCACAATGTGCTCCTTGCAAACAACCTTGCATTATTATTATTATTATTATATTATTATTATTATTATTATTATTATTTATTATTATTATTATGTTATATTTATAATATATATGTCACAGCATTGATGTTAGGATTTCAGTATTTTATATAAATTGTTCAGGGAATCGGTGTAGGGTTCCTACTAGTAAACTGAAACATTTAAATTATTTATTTACCCTTTCTAAGAAATAATATTGAATAAGACGTATTAGTAATAAAGGGATGCATGACTAATTAAATGTTCATAGCTGCTGCTGCCACATAATCAACACACCAATGCAGTTAATAGAATGATTAATCAATAAGTGGTTTAATTAAGTAGACTACATGACCACCTTGCGGTGGGAGGAATGAAGTGCAGCCTAAGAAAGCAGGTCACGTAAAACTCAGGGCCCAAGTATAGTTGGCATTAAGAGCTGTCATTATTAAAATTAATTTCAAATGCGTTTAAACATTTCACAACACCCTGTGCCAGTGAGGAGTATTTCACAGAGTGCAGATTAACTGTATCGGCTAATTTACTTTCAGTTTGAAGGTATTTGGAAGTCCTTGGAGAACAAACAAAATGTGCAAAACTTGAAACTACGATACAATGTCAGACATTTTTACCAGTTGTACAATTTTTGTTCTGTGCAACTCAACAATTTGGGGTAGATATTCCCTTCTCAGTTGACCTGCTGTAAGAATTGCTCCCACATTTATTACATGTTTGTTAAAAAATGCAGGTAGTTTGGCATTATCTTTTTTTCCAGGGGAATATTAGCACAAACAAATGCCTCTGTCAAATCAAAAATTACATCTTGTCGGCGTTCATAATTTTCGTTCCCCTTACATGTTTTACTGGAGGATGTCGTCTCATAGCTGTCAATCTCAGCCTTTCGTTTTCTGTGTTTTTCTGATGATAAATGTCAGTCTATTGTTGAATTTTGAGTGTGGTCCAAAGATAAATTGCAAGTTGTGCAAAATAAATCCTACCCATCGGTGTAGAGAACACCAGGTGGATATTGTTGCGCGTGTTTGCTCAATGAAATGGTTTTTGACTGCAATGTCTTTGACTCCATGTTTAGGTCTCTTGATTTTTCTTTTAACGCATCAATTTATTCAATTACCATTTATACTCATCATAATTAGCTCTTATTTTTCTAATTAGTCAAAACGTAATGTGTTAATTTCTTAATTGTGCATTTGATTACTATAACTGGAGTTGCTGCAGGGACATCTACGGGATAGCAGTTGAATTACAATTGAAAAAAAAAAATAATAAAAAAACAGGTTGCATTAAACACAGGACCCTAACTATCATGCACTGTTTATTGTTGTAGTGTTGTAGAATGCTTTTATTCAAAGTGAATATAAAAAGGTATTTTTTCAATGGTACAATAGTGAAAATGCATCATTATTAGATCTGCCACAGTTTACTTAACATAATTAGATAAGAGGCACATTCAATAATTAATATCATTAATCAAAACAGAAGGTGTGTAAAAATAATAAAAAGAAAAAAAGAAATTTTATTCCAGATATAGGTTGATTTAAATAGAGAGGAAGGTCAGTAGTCATAAATAAACAATAACCAAATAGATCCAGTAAATAAAGAGAAGATAATGGGTTATCATAAATAAACAAATAAATACATTAACTAAACAATAATACACAATAATCAGTAATAAACAGCAAAAGCAGTACTAATCTTCCAAACAGAAGCAATTTGTGTGACTTGCTTTCACATACGCTACTCCAAAACATTATTATTATTATTATTTATTTGTTTATTTATTTATTTATTTATTTTAAATGTTATGTCAGGGCACCAAAGAAACAAAATAGTTTTTCCATAAATAAACACGGTGGAAAATATCTAATAAAATGTAAACTACAAATATCTGTAAGGAAGTATTATTATTATTATTATTATTATTATTATTATTATTATTATTATAGGGTGACCATATTTTGTAAACCAAATCCGGGGACACGGAGGGATGAGAGCACAGCAAGTAGCCAACATTGAAATGTAAGTAGTGGTGTAGCAGTTATAATCTACAAATACAAAACAACCCACAGAAACAAACACAAACTATGTACAATAATTGCAAAAAATCACACACAGACTCATAAGCCCGATATACGCGCCTTGCAAAGGAGCCGGCTCTTTTGTACAGCGGTATCGATGCTATGCTTTAGTGCGGCTGTCTGTTAATATGTAACTGGATCACACAAGTTTTAAGGTGCTTGCTTGGTAGAATGTGTACTCGCTTGATAAATGGATGGAAAGGGGTCTACAGTAGCATTGGGTTTAAACTGGTCTAAGATGGTTTGTTCAGTGTAAGTTACTAATACATTTTGTAATACTTGATGGGATGGATAACCACACATATAAAAGAACATGTTCTTACATTCCTATGCTTGAATTTCAGTTTTCCAAGCCTCTTAAACCAGGTGTATTGTTGATTTCCTTCTTCCAACAGGTGCAGGTAATTGTAATCTTCCACTTGAAATAATAATACAGAAAAGGACTCCTGAAAAAAGCAAGAAAAATTACGCACCAGTGGTTCCATTTCATTTACTACAGGTTAGAGAGGGTTAGTAATGTTACAATGACTAAGGATAATTCGTGTGGGTCGGTATTCTGCCAACAGCTGTATTTAAATGGAATTGAGCTCATTTCTTTATTGATTGGGAGGTAGGTGTAGGTGTAAGTTGTGTGGGTGGGTGTGTTATTGGGGAGCTGCTGGGGTCTGTAAGATGAGCAGGCAAAGGATGTGAATATTTATGAAAAGAGAAAAGATTGAATACTTCATTCTGTGTTAGTTTAGATCACCTAAAGAATTTAAGAAAAGTTATAACTTATAAAAGTACCAAGCTATATATGATTTTTTGTTAAATAAACAATTGGGTGTGTATATATATATATATATATATATATATATATATATATATATATATATATATATATATATATATATATATATATATATTGGCACTGGCAAAATCTATTGTCCCAGTATTGTCCTGATTTACAGTATACTGTAAATATTGTATTACAAGTACAATAAAAGAACCCTCTTTATCCAACCCTCATATCTGAATTCCATTCTTATCCAAACTGAAGGAGCATAAACTCTTTATCTGAATACACATATATGCAAGCGTTTTGCATGTTTCTGGAGCAGTTTGGTTTAAAGGGGGTTCTACTTCATTGCCACTATCTACTTACAATGTAAACAGTGCAGCAGCCCCTTTCATTGCTTTATTGCTGGGGGTGCAGTGGTCCACATTGAGAAGCTTGTCGAAGCATCTGTGCAGCAACAAGCTTGTTAAAACAAATGTACTTACAAGGTGGCTGGAAATCAAGCAAACACTGCGATTTAGTGAGGAAAGGGAAACTCGCTACCATGTCCATCTGTTTCTCGCATTTCATTCAATTCTGTTCTCAGAGCATTCAATAGCTCACAGCAGACAGCACTGCAAAACTCCAAGGGTTCACAGCTATCAAAATGTTCAAATACAATGGCTAATGTGTTTACCATCGTCCTGGCATTTTCACATGTAAAACTGACAGTAGAAGATATGGAAAAATACAGTAGTGTGGAATAAGTTGCAAGTACTAGTAAATGCGCTTAAACAGTCAGATGTTTTAGTTTTTTTCTTGAAGAGTCCAATAAAACATGTACTGTTTGGAATGAAAACAATTGTCCTTGTAGTAATATAAGTGGCTGACATTAGGCAATACTTCGTTTATTTAAGCAACCCACTGTTGATCAATTTCTTTCTATGTTCAATACTAGCCTAAACTCCTGCAACCAGCAATAATTTTTGCAAGATACTTAAGCTATCTGTTGCTATGGAGCAGTTTTTAATATTAAACAATGACAGTTTGCATATCTTGGAGCCTTTACAATATGGGGGTTGAGAACAGCATTCAAAATTGCATGCAATATTAATGGTTCTAGCAGCCATGCGTTGTTACATACAAATTGCTCCCATTACTCTATTATAAAACTCAGATGACCTACATATTAACCCAATCAAAATGGAGAACATAAGACCTTGTTTCATAATTAAATCAATTTTCATCAGATTTTTGTTTTAATAAAGTCACCAAGTTCGTTACTGATGGATTCTCTATATTAAGACTAATTCTAAACTAAACCTATGACAATAGCTCCCTCTATGCCCCTGAAAAGGGGATGTTAAACATCACAAAATGAGTTTTGTAAGTAAAAAGATGTATTTATTGTATACTCTTTAAAACAAATAAATAAACAAATGAGAATTATGACAAATCTTGACACTGACATTTGCACTGTAAATAGTATACAAAACCCATATGTCCAATTTAAAAAAAAAATAATTCACCCAATTTGGCACACTATAAAAGATGTGTAATTCCTGGATGGTCAGAATTCCCAATTGTGTTTAACAGAGGAGCAGGTGGGGGAGAGGAGGGGATGACTAAAACCTGAAGGATTCATAAATAATCCAAATTGAAGAACGTGTAACCAGTCATGCCAAAAATAACATGCACCGTATAACAGTAAACTAGCAAAAATATTTCTTACTGCAAAAGACAACATGTATCAAATATAAATGTATGACAAGTTCTTTATCATATCTTAAATTTACAGCTATTTGTACATTTTAAAGACATTTTTTGACAGTTATAACATATTTCCATTTAAGCACATCCATTTAATAGGCCATCCTTTTAAGCAAAGTCTGCTTTACCTTTATAATGTTAATTGTAATAAATACATCTTTAAAATGTAAAGATTCATTTTTAACTGTATCCTAGAGGGATTTTGTTCCAGTGCCATTAACTACCTTTATGCTTCATGGCTAATCAAATAAATTGATGTTTCAGAATGGCTTAAGGATGAAAGATGGGACTGGTGATTTACATCAATACATCATGTTTCATTCATAACAGCGAATCATGTCAGCTATTGAATAAAAACACAATCTGAATATGGGTTCTGCATATAAACTTGATCTAAAAATACAGAGCATAGTACTTGGCTAAAGGGTTTACTGCTAAATGTATGCTATATTTTGGAGGATCTCAGTTCTGTTACTCAAATGCACAGATTATTGTTCTGTGTCTGTGTACGGATCCATCAAACTGACTTTAAGCTTTCTTTGAGTCTGTGCTTCCTTAGCCAAGATAAATTTTAAGACACTGTAAACCTTATAAAAAGATCACTGCATCATTTGTGCTGCAGTTCAGTTTCCCAGCTCAAAACACTGACTGCATGCAAGTCTTTGATTTCTTACATAGGAATATACGTTAAATAATAATGACAATATCCATGTGACAGCAACATTCCAAATATGTTAAATAGAAACTCTCAATTAGATAACACTAGGCAAAAATGAACTCAGTATATCAAAGCACCCAAGGGTGGTGGAATAGTAGTTTGTAATAGTTAAGAGGACAGGATAGAGTTTGCAATGGAAGAATGGGCATGTCTAGGCTATAGTGCTTCCTAAATGTCAAAGGAAAACAGTGTAACTGCATTGTATATATCAGCAAAGTACAATTCCCTTACGTTTACTCAAGAGGCTGAAATCACCCTATGAGAGAGCTTTCACCTTCTCCGGAAGTGGCCTAGTCTTCCTATAGCAGGTAGAAACCTGCTGTCACCATATTGGAGGTTAGCCGCCACATGGCTTCCTTTGAGCCGGGCACATTGTATGTACATCACGTGGAGCCTTGCATCCTGAAGCAACAGGATTGCAGAAGACAGATGTCCAGTATGATTTGGGTGATCAAGAAAGATTTTCCCACATTTACCTGTAACCCCATTTGGTTGAATAGATGCAGAGGCTGGTCTCTGTGCATTATCAGTGTCCTAACATTCTTGCCACTGCTGCCATCACCTTGATGAAAATCCTTGGGGCTGTCAAGATGCTGAAGGGAAGGACGCAGAACTGATAGTTAGGTATCGCCTGTGGTTTCTGAAGACCGGGATGGGGAAAGTAAGTATCTGGGAGGTCTATGGAAATCATCCATTCTCCTGGCAGTGTGGAATGTATGAAATTCATCACTGTGACCATTTTGAACATTTCACATACACGTGTCCACTTGCGTAGGTTTAGAATAGCCTGTAGCTTGCCTGACGTCTTTGGAATTAAGACGTTTCTCAAGTAGAACCCTTGGTTTACCTGCTCCAGGGGTATATATTATGTTGTCCTCAGTCTTAGCAGGTTTTGTATTTTCTGGCAGAGAGTGATTCCCTTCTGAGAATGCCAATTCATTGCAGTGGGAATGATCACAGAATATGTCGCAGCCAAGTCAAATGCGATCCTGTAACCTGACATCGCCAGGTTTAGGACCCAGGGGCCCGTTGAACAAAAGTCCTGCAAGTTTGATGTGCTTGCAATGAGGTTTGCGCTGTGTGCATTTCATAAAGCACTTTGCAAGTGCCGTCACTTGCGATCACTCTTTTGCAATCTGCAATAAGTGAAATCACTAACTCGGTAATGAATTTTAAGGCACAGTGACCGATTCGGTAAATACACAATGGCAGGATTGCAAAGGAAAGTTTTTTTTTTTTTTTTTTTTAAAGAAAAAAATGATACAATTATTGAAATGGCTGGTTGACACAAATTCGTTCGATTTGGCAAATGTTCTGGAAGTTTTAGTCATGAAGAAAACAACATTTTCAGATGATCACTGATGCAGTAAACACTGTTGGGGAGGAACCAAGAACAGGAGTCAAAATAAGAAAGAAATTGATAGATCTAGTGAACAGAACAAAATTAAAAGAAGGAAAAAATGTTAAAGTTGATTGAGGAAAACCAAAATACTTCACTGTTGACAGATTTGGAGCTGTGTAGAATTGACAGGCTGTACTTTGAAGTTCAATACATACATAAGGAAAGCCCTTCTTCAGCTGTGTAAAAAAAACAAAAAAAAACAACGCTGTGCAGCAAACGTATTTAAAGAAAAAGTGTACTGATCTGTGTTTACTTTTCTTTCTACACAGCTGAAAATGGGCTTTTGGCTGAAACATATGTAGCCAGCTACACTTTTATTAGTCTTTATTAGGGGGCTTGTCTGGTAATCAAGCTGTGTTTAGCCTCATTATTTAAACATGTGGGATAGGTAATAACATGGAGGTAGCTGCTGCAACCCAGTTTGTTACTGCGGTGAACTGTAGCTGAGCCGAACTGAGGAAAGTACTTTTTGTTTCTCTGATTTGGGGATCTGACAGGTTTCATTTAGATAGTTTTTATCAAGTAAGGAGATGCTTGTCACTATTTTTGTCACTTGAGTTTGGTCCATTGTATTCATTTGTATCATGTTTGTGTGTTATTTAACTTATTTGTTGTTCATATTTAATTTTAATTTATATTATTATTATTATTATTATTATTATTATTATTATTATTATTATTATTATTATTATTATTATTATTATTACTACCAGTTAATTTCATAGTTTAAACTGTTGATTGCTAAGGTAAACCAGTTAAGTATATGGCTCCAGGCCTTCAGGATCTTATAAATTGGCAATGAGTGTCTTAGAGCTCGAGCCTTCTAAGGGCCACACGACCAAGGGCAGTGTGAGCTGTGGCTAACTGAGTGAGGACAGGTTAAGCGAGGACCTTTTTTCAGATCCCTCCCAATGGCTACTAGAGGCCATTGTGAGGGATTTGAACTATGACACCTAACGTCTGGATCCCCTGGACAAAGTGTGCTCACTCGTACTCCACTCCCTTTTCTTCATTTGAGCATCTCGCCATCAAGCTCCCCTCTCGCATGTCCCACATCCTTGCTGTTAACTACTGTCCACCTAAGAGCAACTCTGCTTTTATTGCAGAGTTTTCAGAATTCCTCTCCATTGTCTGCACTTCTACCGACAAAATTCTACTCCTAGGTGACTTCAACATTCGTCTTGACTTGCCTTCCTCCCCCCTAATGACCGACTTCAACATGCTTCTGGACTGTCTTGGACTCTCTCAATGTATCAACATCCCCACTCACACCAGAGGACACACCCTGAATCTACTCATCACCAGGGCCTTAATATCTTTAGTCTCTCCGTCTCGGGTATCTCTCTCTCTCTGACCATTTCTTAATCACTGCTAATATTAATCTCCCTGCTCCTTCCTCTGCTACTGATACTGTTATCTCTTTCTGTACCAAGAATCTGCTGAATCCTCTGAAACTCTCGGAATGTGTCTCTGTATCCCCTCTAACTGGTGTTCTCCCATCCTCAGTTAATGATGCGGTAACCCTCTACAAAGCTACCCTTACTCATATCATTGACACTGTTGCCCTGCTTACAACCAGAACCATCAAGAAGGATCAAAACTGCCCAAGGTACACCCTCAAACTTCGAGTGCTTAAGTTTGCCTGCCAGAAGTTTGAGCGCAAGTGGAGGTCATCTGGACTAACGTTTCAGAGAGAGATCTGGACCAACCATCTCGCGAGCTACAAGCGTGCGCTCGCCACGGCCAGGGTGAAGTACTTCAGTGAAATCATAACTATGGGATACAGTAAACCCAATGTTCTCGTTAATACCATTGACGAAATCCTACATCCAGCCACCGACAAATCCATCTCCTGTTCATCCTCCTCTCTTACCTGTCATGATTTATCTTCTTAATTTCGGAACAAAATTGACAACATCTATTCTACGCTCTCCGAGGTCTGGATGTCTGCCAATTTTCTTCAGGCGAACAACTGCTAATCTGAACTCTTCTAGTAGGATCTAAAACTCAACTTAAGAATCTAAATATAGCTGCCCTGAACCTCAGAAACTGTCTGCTGCTGCCTTCCCCCACAGTACGAAGCCTTGGTGTACTTCTTGACAGTAACATCTCCTCCGTGGTCAAATCTTCCTTCTACCATCTTTGAAACATCTCCAAAGTCCATCCCTACCTTTCCCTCATGGATGGGGAGATACTTTGTCATGCATTTGTCTCCTCTCGACTCGACTACTGCAACTCTCTGGTGGTCTGCCGGCACGCACCATAGACTGACTGCAGCTAGTTCAGAATGTTGCTGCCAGGATCCTTACCTGATTTATAAACATCATCACATCTCTGCCCTTCTTGCTCAGCTGCAGTGGCTATCTGTATAGTACAGGATTATTTTCAAAACTCTTCTGCTCACCTACAATGCCCTTCATCACACAGGTCTCGAGTACCTCCTCAACCTGCTGACCCGCTATGTCCCTGCCCGCAAGCTGAGGTCTTCCGACTCTGGCCTGCTTGTTATCCCCAAGCAAACATACACCACACTTGGAGAACACTCATTTAGTTTCATGGCTCAGACTCTTTTGAACTCTCTCCCAGCTTTGGTGCATGATGCTCTCACTGTCGCTCGCTTTAAATCAACCCTCAATACCAACCTGTTCTCTCTTGCTTTCCATGCTCTTTAAGCCTGATATCTGCTATTAGCTGCTGTGTTGCTGCTACTATTTCATGTATTATGCACTTTCCACTGTATTTACTGTACTATTTCATGTATTATGCGACTATCATGTATTATGAATTTGTCTGTATTTAAAGTATTATGGATTTTCTTGTTACTGTTGTTATCTTGTAAAGCGCTTTGTGATGGTGGTCCACTATGAAAGGTGCTATAAAAAATAGATTTATTATTATTATTATTATTATTATTATTATTATTATTATTATTATTATTATTATCCACATAACGGCATTGTCACCAGTTTAAGGCAATCTGCCCAATAATGCTATTATCATACTTAATAAATCAATACTTTTGGTATATGATTGTATTTAATAAATAAACCATGTTTGTTTTTACAACTTGACCTTGCCTTTTCACCCACATACCTTAGGGTTACATGTCATTAAATAAATAATTTTGTTTCATAATTAAGTTCATATTGTCATCAGAATGTTTTACCTGAGAAATCTGTTCAATAAAGTGTTCAATTTCACAGCAAGCTAGTAGTATGAGTGCCACGGTATGTCTTAAAACAGGATCTGCGATGAAAATTGTTACTTGCAGCTGCTGTCTTGTTATCATAGGTTTCTGATGAAAATGGGCCCAGGTGTTTGATGTGATGGTTTCCCACTTAGGGGGGAGAGTGGGTTATCCTACCCCCTACTGGAAAATCCAGTGGTGTTATGATCTGGGGGGGAAGGGAGGCCAATAGAGGGAGGGAGGGAGAGGAGGATGTCAGGAAGGGCCCAATTTTTGTCCTCCTGGGGGTTCTTGTAGATCCTGGGGATGCTAGGAGGGAAGGCGTTTCTACCAGACCCTAAACCTCATGTGGAAAGGGACCCTCACCTTGCCCAAAAAGGGCCAGACAGACGAAAGGATTTCCCTCATGTTCCTTTTGGAATGGTTCAGATAGAAGAATGTTAGCTACAAATTCACAAAGGGAGGATAAAATAGACACTGATACTTATTGCAGGTGGAGGTGCGCAAGAATTGCCATAGTTTTCCTTATAGAGTTTTCTCTTTTTTCAGGAGTAAAGGAAGAATTCTTCTCTGAGGTAACCCAGGAGAAAATAAACAAGGGACACTATGGCAAAGTGATTAACAGTGTGCAGGTGCAGGATTGCAGACGATAATCCAGGAGCAATGATATTTTATTTGTACAATCCAAAATCTGATGACTCCTTCCGGTTTAGCGTTTAACCATAACAAGGAACAGATCACTTCACAATGCCCCCTTTTGTACCGTCAATCATGAGCCCTTGGTTAACTAGTGCAACTGCTCCTCCAATCAACGGCTGCCATGTCATTTCCCTTCCGAGTCGATGATTTAGTGTATCGTCCCTCCACCCCTTTCTAGATGACCGACTTCCTTCTAACCCTGGGAATGAATTGTCTGGGCATCCAGTCCAGGGTACTCTGTCATCCAGTCATGGCAAATCCGTAATAAAACCTTTAGAATGAAGAATGTGTTGAGTACATTACACATCTCATACAGAATGCATTTTTAATTGTTTCATCCTGCTGACCCGTTTTAAATGCATTTTTAATTGCTTCATTCTTCTGACCCGTTTTAAAAACTGACTACAAATTAAAATGTATAATTTAAGATTAAAGCTTGATTTAACACAGTACTTTATATTTTTAAAAAGGAAAAATAAGAATATAATATACAGAAAGGTATTTTTATTTACCATTTACCTGAATTATATATTAATTTTGTTAGAACTGTACATTGGTATGCTCTTGAAGTTCACCAAATAAAATAATCTTGAGTTTAGTAAAATATTCTGTTCTTATTGAATTCGAACCCTCCTTCTGTCATCACACCTCAGACATTAATATAAAAAATTGGACTGAGGAATTACTTGCAGATTACTTGCAGATGCCAGTAATAGTAAGGCTTCACAGAGAGTCATCTGCTACCAAAGAATGAAGTGTGCATGATATATCTAGTTAGCACTCACATGATCCAACCCTATAAAATGTTGACTTCAGTGACGGTTAAACGAGTGACGTAAATCTGATTATTTCATTTTGGACCATTCCAACTCTTGTCCATTTTCCAGGGAACACAAAAAAGATACAATGTCAAAAATACATAGCTGAAAGGACTATGTTTTAAAATAAGAAGGCTTCCATTTAGATGTACTGTAATTGGTTTTGTTGGTACAGTACTTTATTTTCAACAGAACAATATGATTCTGAAAATATCACTTGCCAAAAGAGACGACTGTGAACACATGGACTGTACTACAGTACCTACTTTTAAATCTGGTACGTATATGTAAAATTCCCCATTAACGACCCAACAGCAAAATGAAATAAAAATGTTACCCATGCACAGAACTGCTTAAAATGTAAAAGGCAATGCAATTTAGCAAAAAATTAAAAAAAAAAAAAAAAAAACAACAGTTTCCAGAATTAAAACAGTATCCAAAGTCCTGGGGAAAAAAAAACAACAAAAAAAAACTATCAAAAAAGTACCATAACAGCCTGAAGGCATAGAAAGAAAAAAGACGGCAACTACCAAAAATGCACAATCAAGGTTTCAACAAAGCAAAGTTTTTATTCTTACAAAAATTAGCTTACGCATTTTAACAACATCTTAAATCTTCATCAGAGCAGTACGTGAAACGTGCATCTCAGTCCTTAAATACATACCGCACCCATTATCATAGCTGTGACAACTGGTTGCACTTGATCATCTATTATAAAATTAATACTCATTGTATCTTTAGGTTAAATAATTGATTGACTTGAATATTAGCAACCTTTTATATACAGTATACAGTCAATTAGTAAAACCATGATCAAGAGCATGTCCAGTTAGCATCATCAATTATTACAATTGTTTACAATCAGATTGTTGTGCAGAAGAAGCTAGAACGATATTAGTTATTCCATATTAATGAGGTCCAATTTCACTCATCAATTGGAAAATATGAAGGATCTTAATCAATATAGTAAAACAAAAATCAGGATCGGAATTTACAACCGTTGCAGCTGCATTCATACAAATATATAGCTGGCCATATTTCACAGTAATCCATTTGCCCCTTATAATTAAAAAAAAAATCTGGTTTACATCTTAAGTTAGGGGACATAGATTAACATCTTCATTCAGTCCAACTGGTTCCAGTATTTGTAGAGCAAATATCCGATGTGCTTCTCTTCCCTATAAATGGTTTACCAAATTACTCCCACTTGCTGAGACCTGGACCCTCTCCAAACCCACAAATCTAAGTGAGTGTGGAGCGGAGCCATTTCCAGCTTTAGTATAATGTTTAGCCATGGCATAACCCTGATTGGAGGTTCTTCTAGCTGTTTTATGTTCTGCAATTCATATTTTTAGTGGTCTTTTTGTTTGTCCAACATTTGCAGAACCACAAGGAGCATCTACACCACCCCAACGGATTGCAATTAATAAAACCATGTATCTTGATTTTCTTGCCTGATCTTGGATGCTATATATATTTTGTGCTTGTAATATTTGAGCAATGAATACAATGGCCACATTTATAATTATCATTGAGGGGATTTTTTGATAACCAAGTTTGTGGAGGATCCAATTTAGGACTACATTTTTGATTATAACCAATATAACCCGATAAAACACCCCCGATACAAAAAAAAAAAAAAAAAAAAAAAAAATTGGTGGATAGCCAATAAACACAGGAAAACACTGGAAAAACTGTGGAAATGGTTAATCAATTTACGTTGACTTACCCTTTTCCCATTAAAAAATAAAATCTACTGCAAAAATAATAATAAATACATTTCCCAGTGCTGCTGGGCAGTGTCCCGCTTTCCTGACTTGCATCACTGATTCATTCTGAATACTTTAAACCTGCCCCAACTACTGAGTGACAGCACATTCCTACATTTCTATTGGAGACTCTGCTTGTGAGATTTAAAATGAGATTACAATCAGGATGGAGGATTGCTAGCAGGATTTAAAGCTGTATTACAGTTAAGATACAGAGGATTTAAAATAGAATTGTGGCAAAATGTACAAAAATGCCTACACACAAAAACCCCAGAAGAATGTACCCGTGACCATAGGGATTTCATTGTGGAAGACAGGAAAGGAAAGAAGGTACAACTTAATTGTGCAAGTACTGTCGAGTTACTACTATACATATTTTGACAGAAAAAAAAAATGCTAGAGCATTTTGGAAAGTAACCGAAAACACTAATTTCATACAGTATATCAAAAACGAAATTATTTACATAAAACTCGAAAATAGCAAAAAATAAGGTAATAAAACACGAAAAACAGAAGCCCTAAATATAACCTACAAACTGTTCAAGTTGTAATTTGGATCCTGAGCATATCAGAAAAATATCGTCAATATATCGTTTCCATAAAAAGAATAAAAGGAAAAAAGACATTGATTTAATTCAAAATGAACTTTTCTTCCCAACATTCCGTGCTTTGTTTGTAAGAAATATTGACCTTCAAATACAAAATAATTTGACTTCAAACAAGTCCAGTAATTCCAAAATAAAATCAGAAGGTGGAATGCTGTCTTCAATAGGTCTAGAATTTAAATAAAAACTAACAGCATCTATGGAACCTGTATGGTCATAAACTTCCCAGTTGCTACAGATTTCTGATTTGATGATATGTGCTTGTAAAACACTTTAACAAAGATTTTAATAAAACAATGTAAAAGTGTAATTTCTAACATGTCACAACAGGAACACAACATTCTCTTTGAGTGGTAATTTAATCACATTAGTAGTGGCAAGCAGAAGTAACTAGTACTGTTTTATATATTAAACTGATGTGCAATTTATTGAAAGAATTAAAAAGTTGAAAGAATTAAAAATATCATTCCTACATGAATATATTTTTTCCAATTAATCCAAGCATTATAAGACCTATACCCTCTACAGTATTACAACTTTCCACCTGGGTTTTTGAATGCAAATTACTTTTACTTGATAAGCATAATCAAATAATCATCTTGGAAATTATCCCTCCTGCAAACTGATAAATAATGTGGTTTCTCAATTATCTGGTAGCTTGACACTTTTTAATACCATGATCTGAAATATCTAGATGGGTAGTCCAATTAGCAAAGTAAAACTTTGAAATCCATTTGCAGTTATCATTGAAAAAGGTTAAAATAGATAGCACAAATGTCATGTGTGAATATGCAATAATATATGCTTCAATGTGCCCTTGTTGTAAATTTACAATTTTTTAATTGCAATCTTCAGTTAATACCTTCTTTTAATGAGCCACGTAATTATTAGCTCAAAAGTATCAGATATTTGTTGTGCCAGTGGGTGTCATTTTATGGTAATTAAGGAGGGACTATGCTAATAATTCATATGGCACACATTATAATAACGTACCAGTAATTAAATGCACACTGCATGCTAAAGTTTTGCTAATTAAATGAAGTTGATTTTTTAAGCTACGTAAGTTAATATGTGTTTTGTTTTTTGGTTACTTAGAATTGCAACTTTCAGAATCACTACACTGTAACATGAACTTCATAAAAATGTGTTTTGTAAAATATATCCAGTTTAAACTTCAATTAATTTTTCTAAGAAAGGCTATAACTACTGCTATGATCTTAAGGACTGTAAGTAATGATATGCTATATTAGATATTACCATGTTAATGTTTAACCTCACAGTTCCTGTCATGCGTTTGCAGTTTTTAAGCAATTCCAGAAGTCCCACCCTCCCATCCTGTCACGTGTTTGTAGTCTTTTGTAGTCTTTTGCAGTTCTGGAAATCCCTCCCTTCTTCCTGTCACGTGTTTGTAGTCTGTATATTCCATGTTTGTAGTTTATCGCAATAAAATGGTGATTAAACAAAGGTTTTGGGTATTATGTTTTAATGGAAAAAAAAAAAAAATCTCCAACATTACAATTTTTCCTTTCAGGTCCGATGCCAGACCATGTCCGACTTCATTAAAAAGACGTCAAACACAGGTCTCTAGTCATTTTTTTCTCCAGAAAAAAGTAAAAAAAAAAACTTTCAATGGCCAAGTGAGATCGATAGGAGCTGAGAGAAGCCAAAAAAGGGGGTGGATTTGAGCAATAGACATAGTCCCTTCACCACAGACATAACACTGACATAAACAAACAAGATAGCTGCTTCCGCATCCAGCACTCAAAGAATATCATAGAATTTTGCCAAGCTTTCGGAGATGTTATAGTAATAAAATAATGACTTGGATCACATTATTGAGGAATTTAGTGATAAAAAGTGATCAGAAGATGATTTATCAGTATGCATGACTATGAAAAGGTATGTGATAAAAACAGCGAACAAGGGGTGCGGCGGTGCTGGAGATGCAGTACTGAGTATTTTGTTGACATGCAGTGCCTTTTAAGCCTGTTTTACTTGGATTAAAATTACTTTTAAACAGCTCGTGTAAAAATAAATTGGACCTGACGCACCTGCCAGGCGCTGAATAAATGGACCTCAAAGAGTTAAAGGGGTCAATACAGAAAAAAGAATATAAACCTTGACTATCTGATGCCATTATACTAGACTTGTTACAATGTATTTGCTTAAAGAAAAAGCATTTTTTAAATAAAAACCTTAAATGTGTCTGTTTGTCTGTGTCTGACGCAAAGAGAACACTGTTGTACAAGAAACTGTGCTCCGCAGGAAAGATAAGAACTGGGGGGCCCCCAGCTCTGGCTAACATCGTCACTGGTCATGTGCTGAGGGCGTCACTGGTCACTCAGTTTAGAAGATAAGAACAGAATCTCATCAAGCAGCTATTTGCTATTTTAACAAAACACGCCTGCATACTTTTACAGTATTAATTAGGTAATCTTATTTCTAAGCTTTATTTTTTAACATCTCCATTTGCAGAGCTTTTCCTTTATTTAATAAAGCATTTATATAAGCTTCCATCTTATTAATTAAGCAGCATTTTCCAACATGCAATCCCAGTTGTATTAATAAGAAAGGTATCGTTTGAATGTTTTATTTAATTTAGGCTAGTAATAGAGTATGTCAGGCTTTTCAACAGAATATTCTTATTTTGAGTATTATTCAGAGAGCTATGTTTCAAAATTTCATCCTACATTTTCACAATGTCATACTGTTTTGCTATTATTTACTGCATGACCAAAAAATATAGATGTACATGTGTTTGCAAGAATGAAGCTGTCATTCATAGTCATTCATTTTAACAATAATATGATTTAAGCCATCTATAATTATGTACAGGTATGGAATAATTAATATTTATGTTCACAGCTTCATTACTGTCATGGTTGTCCTCTGCCTTAGGAGAATATGTGTTATTGTCAGTGTGAGAATCTGCCTTAGGGGAACTTTGCAAGTTTAAACAAATGAGCACATAATACCTCTAATCTTCTCTTGAGTTTTGTTGTTTTAAGGAACCCCGCTTACAAAGATTTCTAAATCAAAAAGTTTGTAATTTAATGAACAACTCCCTCCAAATCAGTGGCTTCTTTCAACAGTCAAAAGTAAAAAATGACCCCGCCTCCAATTGTAAACCAATCAATTGGAGAAATGTAATTGAAACAAAACCCTGCCTCATTTCCCTGCCTCAGATCTGCCCCAGAACAAAATTTAACGCAAATACTGAACTGAGCTGTTCAATAGAAACAACCCATGATAAAATGCACTTTACATTTTAATATTCTAAAACACTTTAACCACTATGTACAAATTAAATATTTACCTCAACCATGTCAGTGGCTGGTTCATTCTTCATTGATCTCTCATACTCGGTCGCCTCTTTGATCTCGGGTAGGTCTTCAATGTTTTTTTTAGAGTTTTGCAATCGAAGAGCCATTATTTAAAACTAAATACAGAGCCAACAGCACTTACAGAACAACAAAAAAGAGTAGTTTGTTCTTGTACAAGGCTTTTCTTAAAGAGTTTGCGCATATTTATAATCCCAAAACAGAGGCCCACTGCTCCATGCAGTTATTGCTAATTGGCCAGGTTAGAACAGCACCTAACATTTTCAGGGTCCTCTTTAACCCATTGGTTCTGTACTGTTTCTTATCTTCTAAACTGAGTGACCAGCGACGCTCTCAGCACATGACCAGCAACGCCCTCAGCACATGACCAGCGACATTCTTAGTTCAATTGTAACAAGATGCCCAGTCCCTGCTGATGAGAAGCATCCCCACAGCATGATGCTGCCACCACCTTACTTCACTGTAGGGATGGTGTGTCTTGAGGCATGGGCAGTATTAGGTTTGCGCTACACATAGCGCTTTGAGTTTTGACCAGATAGCTCTATCTTGGTCTCATCTGACCACAAAACCTTTTCCCACATCACAGCTAGGTCACTCCCATGCTTTCAGGCAAACTCCAGACGTGCTTTCAGATGGTACTTTATGAGTAATGGCTTCTTTCTTTCACCCTCCCATACAGGCCATTGTTATGCAGAGCTCTTGATATGGTTGACTGGCGCACCATTACTCTACTCCCAGCCATTGAACTCTGTAGCTCCTTCAAAGTGATTGTTGGCCTCTCTGTGGCTTCTCTCACAAGTCTCCTTCTTGTTTGAGAGCTGAGTTTTGAGAAACAGCCTTTTCTTGGCAGTGCCTGGGTTGTGTGATGCAGCTTCCACTTCCTGATTATTGATCCAACTGTGCTCACTGGGATATCCAAACACTTGGATATTATTTTGTACCCTTTCCCTAATCTATGCATTAGTATTACTTTATCTCTAACTTCTGTAGAATGCTCTTTGGTCTTCATTTTCCTTCAGATTCACAGTCTTACCAATGATCCTTCAACAGTGGGTTTTTTATCCAGAAAATGTCACAGCAACTTTAATGGTTCACAGGTGGAGGCCAATGGTAAGGTAATTGTGTCCTCGTTAGGGCAATTTCTTTCATCGGTGCAAACTGGGAGCTTCCACAGCACAGGAGTTGAATACTTATGCAAGCAAGATATTTCAGTTTTCTATTTTTCTTAAAAATATTTCCCAACATAAAACCAATATCACCTTACAATAATTGATTCTGAGTTTCAGTGTTTTAAAAATAAAATATCAAATAGAACGAAATTTCAATGTACCATTTGTAATTCAGTAATATGAGTGAATTGGTCAGGGGTCTGAATACTTTTGCAAGCCACTGTGTGTGTGTGTGTGTATATATATATATATATATATACACATTGGGTCAGACTGCCATGTCCGTTTGAGTGTAAACATCATAAAGTATGGGATTTGGTGTGCCGTTAGATGTTCAATGCTAAAATAAACTGTTAGGTTCTTGTAGGTACACATACAATAGAATTCTTAATTGTTTTTTTTTTTTTTAATTTATACTTGGAGGAAACTGTCCTACAGCGGCATGATATTTTATTGATGCAACAAAACTCTTAATTACATAAACGCAAACAAAGTACTACTTAATCTGAAGTTGGTAATCTATTGGGATGTTTAATCCTTTCCTCTTTACTAGTTATGTTTTTGAAGCCCCTAGTTAACCACACTATATATTTTTGACTGCCTTGGAATCAATACATAAACATCTAACATCTTACCACTTGTTGTTATGGAATTGTAAATGTGTGTTTTCTTTGGGGACTTTTTTGTTGCAGACCTTTCCAAAGATGGATCATCAAGCCAAAAATGTCTCTGGGTCTGGCTAAACCATGTGATCATTACCAAGATGAAGGTATTGTTTGTCTAGCTAAACTTCAGAGAACTGTAACTGCTGACAGATATTGATATTACAAAGCATAATGTAAAGATTCTTAAAATATTGACAGGTATGTAGAACTGAGCCTCATCTGTGAAACTGAAAAGCAAGGAGCTTTTCTGAAACATATGTAACATATCTACAGGACTGCTATTACTGGGTTACAAACAAGGAGACAAACAACATGCTTTAAAGTATATCCTGCTGCAGCTGAGCACCACTACATTGTATAAATATGTACATTTTGTAGCAAAGGTCTCATATTGAATAGAGGTGCCATTCCCAAAATAAACGGCTAACAGTGAGTTATTGGTGATATTTAAGTTATGTAAAATTAAATATCACCATATGTTCTTGTGACTGCTTTATTGCTGTTATGTATATTTAAAAGGTTTAACAGTCTGTTCAAAGCAGTATATAAACTGCCAGTAATGAAAGCTGCAATATCTATTTACATATCTATCTTCTCCAAATTGAATTTCTTTTCATCTGAGCAAAGGACCTTCCACCTAATGTCATAGGGTTTTGTTTTGAATGTTACATTGTGGGATTACAATGTGAGCTTTTAAACATAGCTGCCATTATAGTTTTTTGAGTGAGCATGACATCCACATAGTTGTTCTACCATGTGAAATTGTTGAGGACAGCACATTTTTCTAGCAGTGATACAGCAGCCAAAAACAATTTGGTTTGGACATTACTGAGCCAGCCTACTCCAATGTGTGTTTGCATTTTGATTAAAATATTACTGCATTTTAAATTGCTCTAGTATCACCCTAGTGTGCATATGCAGTATATATTTGAAATCTAAATGTATATACTGTACAATCTGGTACTTAACACATGGCAACTAAAATGGCCATCTGTTTTGGTAAGGTTAAGTTTAGTGTTTGGTTTCTTTATTCCATAAGGGATTGTTAATTTCAAAGGGATACTTTCTGACCATATATATATATATATATATATATATATATATATATATTGTTCACAAAGACGGTCGAAGTGGCTCATATATATATATTATATATGATCACAACAGATATATCGCAGTCTTGGTCGGCTTCCTTACTTACTGTCTCTCCAGGAAAAGGAATGAATGACAGAGAGGTGTGGTTTGGTGGAGCTGAGCGAATGTTTTCGCTCAGCATTTAATAAACAGAACAGAAAATAAAAAGGTTGTACAAACAAACACAAACACAGGACACGGCACACGTCGCCAAAACAAAAAGACAAACAAAACGGACTAGACAGACAAACACGGTGAGCAGATACTTTAACTACTCTTATTATTATTATTATTATTATTATTATTATTATTATTATTATTATTATTATTATTATTATTCCTATGATTACTTTTACCTCTGTCTCCTATCCCGTTCTCCACTCACCGAACACCCAACCACGAGTATGTGAAAACGTGCCTCTATATATACTGTTGTGCTGGGATTCGATTACTAATTAATTATTCACTTGAATCCCAGCACGTGAATTAATAAAGTGCAATTCCCTGTGCTCACATATTATTACATTTTACTTGCACGTGAAGTGCTGTGCAATCCTCGTGCCTAAATACACATATAAATTGTAAACACTCGTGTTACACAGACCCGTTTAAATCCCATGTACCAATGACTATACACCAACATTAAATACACAACATATAACAGATAATATACACAGGGGCAGGCACTTTGTCACTATATATATATATATATATATATATATATATATATATATATATATATATATATATATATATATATATATATATATATATATATATACACTGAACATGAATTACTTATAAATAACAAATGTAATGGTGTTAACCAAGCTAATGTTGCTAATATGGCATGACTGCCAAATACAGTATGTGGGAGGGTGTCAAAAATACTGCCAAAAAACATACTTAGTGCATAGGATCCAGAAGACAAGCTATGCTTAATCTTTGAAAAAAGCCTGGAACATAACATGTAGCTTTGCAATTCAAAAAGATTTAACATAGCCAAACTACTGCAATCCACTGCTGATAAGACCCCTACCCCTTGTTCATCATTAGTTCATTATTTTATTTAAATTAAATGCTACAAAAAATCGGAACAACTTTAGCTTTCCCTGAAGGCAGACATCCGACATTGATGGCATATAACATGTTTATCAGGACAGAAAATATGTTTATGTCACAATCCATTTTCTGCAGAGACAGAGCTACAAATCTGTCATTTAAATCTGTAGGTCTGCAAGACTGAATGCATTTTAATCAAACATAAGCATTACAAGGTTGAGTTTTTAATGAATACACTCTTTACCAGCATTGACCAGAATATTCTTTCTACTACACCATAAAACAAGTTGTCAAAAAAGTACCGCTGGGACTAAATTATTGATGATGCACTCGATGCTATAATTGCAGCACTCCTGTCTGCTTTATATAGTAGAAGTACCCCATTATGGTGTTTAATATGCATAATGAATTCATACTTTAATCGGAATACCAATGATCTTTGGGGCATCTAAAAGTTTTGTTCCACCACATGACCACCTAATAATATGCAAGATGACCCCTGAAGTTTATATATTCTGAAGTTTAATCGTCATGTTTGTCAAGATAAAAAGTAAGGTAGACCAGAAAGAAGGTCATCATTTTAATAACTAAACTAACAAGGTATGAGATTACGCTGTAGAAGTCCATTGCATTGCTTGTACTTTCTAACAATTTTACAAGTTGTGATGATTATTTGGTCCTGTTTTAAGTACTGTACCTTTAAGCATTCTGAGTACTGGAGATCATGCAGGATTAGAGGAGAGAAGAAGAGTTTAGTATAGGGGAGGACATATGTCTTACTGCTCCGCTTCTCATTTACTTTACACTGTGGCTACTTTATGCTCAAACTCGTATGTATACCAAGGCAGGAAAACCAAGTTATGTGTAACCCGTAAGCTACAATAAAGGTAACTAAGAAGTGGAGTCCCTTCAAACCCTGTGTCAGAGTATTTGTTAAATCCCCTCGGCCGTCGCTTTAGAGAAGAACTTCCCTTTGATGAACACTACCAACTAACAAGATTCATCACAATGTTGATGTTGATGTTTAAATGTTAATTTAAATGCACCATTTGTGTACTAACATGTATCAAATAGGCTACGAAATGATTTAAGTAAAACATAGCAGTTCCTAAAACATATTGTTCAACAACGTCTTGCACATCTGACAGTTGTAAAGTTGCAAAAAATATTTCTATGCACCGATTTTATTTTATTTTTTTCTCAGTTTGATTTCTAGAACAAGTCTCAGACAAAGCAACAAAGCACAAAACTCTACAACAGTTTGCCATTATTATATATTAGAGGTTTACTGCATAACTTTACTGTGATGTGACTGTGCAGTTACATACGGGGGTATGTTTGCATTCAGCAGCTACATGACGTTTTTAGTGCGTGCGCCACCAGTACGGAGTTGAGAGCCACGACAGAGTTCATCAAATATGTTCTTGCTATTAAATACAAAAGTTACGTTCAATAACGGATTTGTGTCTTTTATTTGAAGAAGAACCAAACACATTGGAGGGATATATTAAAATGGATGTGTGTCTGGGCGGATATAGGATTCAGATTCGGTTTACCGAATCCTAAGTATTCAGAAAGATGAATAGTGTGTACAGTCCCACAAGCTAGGGACAAATTTAAAAAAATGAAACAGTCCTACCTGTAGGAATGAGCAAGGAGTTTCCGTTCGGGAGAAGAGGGATGGTCCCACAGAGCAATGCTTTTTGTTTCAGTTACATCTGCCATTGCTATGTACGTGTGGTAGTGCCTCTGAACAAGGGAGTTGACAAACTTGTAAATACAGCCATGAACTGTGGTTTTGTGCGCCCCAAACACATTGCCAACTACCTTGTACTCAGCTGAGTAACCCTAACCCTGTACTCAGCTGAGGATTCCAGCCTATACAGAGCACAGGAGCCAGTATGTAATTCCTTTTTGGCTGCATATCGTTTTTCACCAGTTCCATTATAATGCTGAATGTTGCACTGGTGATGTGAAATGACTGCACCCACTGCAGATCTGAAAGAGTGATGCAGCACATCTTCCCACCAGCAATATGGGCAAGTATGCGTCTAAACCGTCCTTTCGCTAGCCATGGCATTAGATAATAAGACATAAGGACTTGCTGGTAGAGGTTGTTTGGAGGTTCAAGCTCCCGAAACAAAGGGACTATATATGTATTTGTATGTATAGATGAAACTCAGTTCCACATACCCGTCAATATATTCATTATCTTTACATAATGCTTTATAATGCCAATATCTGTCAGCTAGACAAAAAAGTCAGTGAATAGCTTAGTCTGTGTCGTTACATAGTTTGCACCGTTGTTCACAGTTCTATATGAAGATATCTTTATGACTCTGAAAATATACACATGTATGTTTTTATCTTTTATTACACACTTTAATACATGGCCTAAGGGTTTGCAAAAACATTTTTCTTTCTTTGTTAAAGCTATATAAATGCACAAGATAATGATATACACCAGTAAACACTAAAGCACAGCATCTTTCAGCAACAAGCCGAGATACGAACAGTTTAGTAATATTGCTGCAGTTATACTCATACCTAAAACCGCCACCGGCAGTGATGCCAGTTACATTTTAAACAACACAATATTAAAATGAAAGACAAATTATCAGATACAACTCAACAGTTTTATTCAAGCACATCATGTCAAACGTCTGCACAGCCAAAACTTTGTATTTAATGTGCTTCAAAAGAAACTAGCGTGGAAACAGGTATATGTACATACAAAACTGTGAAAACAAAATTATCATATGTTTTCTCTTGTGTGTGCCACTCAGTGGAGCACTGAATCCAGTTTGAGCTGCAGCATATTTTTTAAATAGAATAGTATAGGTTATATTAAAAATAAAAACGTGTATTGTAAAAGGCAGTCAAAATGACTGTTTTTGCAGTTCTAGGCGGGCGAAATTATAACTGTCTTATTTCTGCAATCCTGCCTTTCAGACGCGGTCAGGGTATTTAATACATGTATTTAGGAAAAGTCGTAAATGCACAACCGCAAAACTTTCAGACACGCAGAGTAATTTAAATTTGAAAACCTCACACTGTCAAAATGACTGCCGTGGTGGTTCTAGTGTTAACAGATCTAGCACTGCCCAAATATACCATAAGCTGACAAGTAAAGAGTTACTTTTTTTTTTGTCTAATTATGTATGTGATTCTTTATGAATATTTTCGGGACTATTTTCATAAAACTTTACTCAGCAGAAGGGTATCTGACAAGTTGAAGGTAAACCCAGGTTTTAAAGTGCTTTTTTATAGAAAATGATCAGCTACATAGTTTTCTATTAGCGATGGTGCCCTCTTATTGAAGGCTGTACCACTTGGTAGCTGATCTTTAGCATGGGATTCACGTTCAACTACGACATGGAAAACCTTCATTGGCTATCATTTAATTAGTGTTAAACTGACTGATTGTTGTACAGTCACATATAAAAGGATTTGGGCAGTTAAAAAAAAGAGAAAAACCACAATGTGATTTCTATCATTTCTAATTGTTCTATTGAAAGATATAAATTAAAGAAGAGATTCAGTTTTCTAATAAAATAACAAATTATTGCATAACATGCATAAAATGAAAAATAACATGCAAAAACTAATCTCATACTTTGACAAAATTATTTGGGCAATCAACATGTTTTGCATGAAAACTCATTCATTGCTAATTATTGACAATTACATTGAAAACCAACACCTAATGATAATTATAGAATAAATAAATTCGTGATATAAATCAAGTGCTGAAAAATAAATTGGAAATGTGTGATTCAAAAAAGCACCAAAAATGCTCTCAAAATGGCAGTGATACAACTAAATGAAAAAGGAGAAACTACCAGAAAAATGTCTTTCTCATTTTATTTTTTATTTTTTTTTAACTGCCCAAATTCTTTTGTCTGTGATTATGTTGGAACTTCAAGTTTTTATGTAATAAACTGTATGTTGAAACTTCACTAGATGGACACAGTATTACTTACAACAAAATGTTAATAGATTATATAACATGAAATAAGCTAATTGGTTTTGTGGTAGTATTGTTTTAGCATTAGTAATAAAAATAAATGTAGGGATGTCGCATATATTGTGCATACCACAGCTCTGTACTGTTCTTATATAAACAAATGTTTCAAGAAATTCTTACTGTTTCTTAAGAATCAATACTGCAATCAGCAATAAGCGAAGACTGGCAGTTTTCGATTACAAGGTTAAGAGAAAGGTCAATAAGAAGAGTACAAATCAAATATCATTGCTTAAAAATAGAATTAGAATGAAGCACGGAGCCTGTGGGAATTGACATGTAGCTGATTATAAGGACACTAGGAAGGTTTCTTTATTACAGTTAACACATAAAATAAATGGAAAAGCACCTGCTTTACAAGATTCAGACCTGACCACCAACCAAGCAGAAAAAGAGGTAGTATCAAATCACTTAAAACTGGAATGAGACTGGAAGGCAGGCAGAGCTGGTTCATGTGTTCTCCTACTCCCCTCTTCTGCAATGATATAAAGGTAGAAAATAAAATAAACTAATCATGCCAATAAAAATCAAATATCAGTATATTTTGTTATTTTTATGTGATGGATAGGTAAAGAGACAATGAGAAAGTTAACTATAATATAATAATAACAAACAATATGTAATGCTGCAAGTTTTATGATAGCCACTACTTATAGATTATTTATTGGGATGTGCCAAGTAACAATATAATCAAGTATCTGTAATGAGTTAAAGGACCAAATTGTTTTGATTCCTGATCCTTTGTTTATGGGAATTCAATGAAAACCCACTATATATGATATATATATATATATATATTATATATATATATATATACCCCACACCCCCCACCACGTGTGCACAGTCAAAATCATTGTAAAATGACAATAATGAGAAAAATGTTTTGAAGGCACTTTCAATTTTCAACCTGCCACAATTCAAATACAGTCATACACACTCTGTACTGTCACATATTCACATATTTTATTTGACATAGTCAACACTGAATAAAAAGTTTATGAAAACGTTTTGTTTAATGTATATCTCTTAACATATCTATGCAAACTACAATTAACATTGTGGTAAAGAAAGTTATTTCTCCACTTTTGTTGATGATTATATTATGTAAATGTCTACATGCAAGTCTCCAGATGGTCTAGGATTTAATTAACAACTTAAACAACCTAGAAAACAATTAAAACAATGCCACTACTTGCAGAATACACAAATTTAAATAAGGAACTGTCAAATATATTTTTACGACTGTCTCGCTGATTTTTAATTATCACTCTCTGGAGGAAAATGAATAGCCACTTTTAATCAAACGGATTCTGAAAAAAATGACATTCAAATGCTCAGCCCATATTTTAAAATGTCCTCATTTCAATTAAAATCTAAAGTACAATAGGTTACCAAACAGATGTCAAAGTTACTTAAGGAGAAAATTACTGCTGCTAAAGCCTTCCTACTTTCCACTACCATCTTATTTGTATTTGTTTTAAACAATTAGTGATATGATGCCAGCTAGCAACTTCACAAGAGCGTGGGTGCTTATTAACCCTCTGCCAGTAACACTGGGCTCTAGCATGAATAAGGGTGGACAGTCGAGAATGGGCGATATTTTGTCCGTTATAGTACTAAAATAATTTTTAATTCAATAACAATTGTTTTTTTTTTCAATGTTTGTCATTTAATTTAAATGTATTTCTAAAGTAAGCACTATTGTTTAGTTTTTATGGATCATACTACCCTTATAGATTACGATTAAAAATAATAACACTGCATGAAAACAAAACACATTTGAAATATTGATTTTGCTATATGTTATTACATAATTAATACAAATTAACACTTATAACCTAAACCTAACGTGGTACTGATGTATCCTTCATTAGCCTAATCACAAGCCATATATCATGCATATGATGTACTGTAGGTCAACATGAGCTCGACAACGTCAAGAGTGCTAAGGATATAGATTTTAAAAAATGTATACATACTGATAGATACACATACAAGAACCATGGAAAAACAATTATACAACCAGTTAATACATTTTAATTAATAATTTTTTTAATGTAATATGGAATAAAAAATAAAAAAAACTTATATATTTTCGTTACAGTGTAGTATGCATGAGCCAACATAGAAACAAAATTTGCTTATGATTATGTGATTTTGCTAAGCTCATTCACTGGGCTGCATCCTTCTTTTGAGAAGAAAAAATAAATCATGTTATAGTTTTGAATTTTCCACAGAAAAAAAAAAAAAAACCTGGAGTACTCCCATGTGCTTTATGAATGCATTGTGATGTGTACATTTTTTCTGTAGGCTATTATTTGCCTTGGTAGTGTATCTCTGCTGTTCTGTAGATAGCATGACTTACTCCATAAAATCACCATTCTTGTTATATACACTGACATACATTAATTGTCATCCAGGTAATCCCAGAGGAGTGGAAGGGGGAGAGCAAATGCTTTTTAGTACTTATTAAATGTTGGAATAAATAAGAACTGGTATCTAAGAGGATCAATAAACTAAATTAAAACAGCATCACATTAGAAAACAGAAGGGACTGGTAAATCAGCTTAGCTTTAAATATGATCAACCATGTAGAAGAGTACAAACAAACAGTGATTCTCTAATCTGTTTCTAAAAAAAATTGCTTGTCCTAATTGAATTTAAACATCTACCTGTCCCCAACATGTGCACATGCTTGCCAATGAATTGCCTTTTTCAAGAATCCAACTTCTAAAAACTGCAGCCCAAGATATTTTGGCATTCTAAATGGTCCCCTATGCCCTCTACATTGTTTTGAAGTGTGATGTTCTTCAATATTGGAGATTTGTTGAATAAGCAATTGAATTCAACAGGTAACACAATATGGACAGTAATCCATGGAAACTGTAAAGAACTGTGTTTAACAGTTCTTTAGACACTGGTGTAAACCTAGTTAACATGCTGTGGCAGAGCAAAGCTCTGCCCTTTTTAAATTGGCAGGGATGGGGTTAACTTCCCCTACCTGCCCGGGTTTATTATGTTCAGGTGGCTGGGGTTGATTAGTTGATTAGGTTAATTAGCCACCTGACATAAAAGGAGGCCTCTGCTTCTCATTTGGGAGAGGGAGCTGAGGAAGCAGGTTGTTTTTTTTTGTTTTTTTTTTTTTTTTTTTTTTGGGGGGGGGGGGGGGGTGGGTTGTTTGGAAAGTTTGAATCCAGTGAAGGCATTGCCCAGCCTGGAAGTTGTTATTTTTGTAAGTTTTGCTTTTTGTCTTTCTTTGTGTTTAAATTGCTTTGTTTTGGCCCTTGTGCCCTTTCATTTTTGTGTTTATTTATAATAAAATAGTTATTTTTTTGAACTGCAGTCTGTCTCTGGCCCTCTTTCCACTCGTCAGCCTGCCACACATGCATTTATAGAAAAAGCAAAAAATTACAATTTAAAAAAATTATAAAAGAAAACGTACCTCCAGTATAAGCCCCAAAATAAAATGAAGGAGATGTTTATTTGTTGGAGTAAAGAGCTTTGGGTCAATCTTATTTAAACCATAGCTCAACCTTTACAGACCCAGTCATTTTCCAATGTGCAACAAACACTGAGGACCCAATTTTGTTGACAGAACAAACAACCTTTATTGCCAAGCTGTAACAACAGCTGGCTATACAAGACAACATTAGTTTGCTCTAATTTTTATGATCAAAAACTGGGAGCAAATGAGAGAAAACTGCCTTTGCCCTGTAATATGATTTTTGTGCAGGGTGTCGGCCATTTACATGTTTACTTTGACCAAATTTGATGATGGAACATCGATTGTGGTGAGTGGTAATGGAGAAGGTGTGAGAGAGGAAGAAAACACACTTTTTCAAACAATGTTCTAATATACATATATATTTTCTAATTAAAATAAACTATACATTATGAAGCTAAACAACTATGATGTGGAATATGCCTTCATTAGCTTTAGGGCTGCTCTAAAAAATATAAATTCATATGGGAAAAGAAAAATCTTGTCGATAAGCAATTCAAGTTCTCCACCTACGTTAACTTGGCAAACTAGAACAGTTTTCAGTTTTATTTTAAGACATTCAGAAAATAAGAATAAAATAACAAAAAAAGGAACTCACATTGAGCAGCTTGTGATTATGTTGCTAAGGGAACAGAAGGATCAACGAAGCTGGCAAAAGAAATGAGTAGTTTTGAACAGTTTCATTGCCTGCACCAGCCCTACGATGACAGGACTGACATTTTGACCACCAGCCATCAATATGTTCCACTTTGTTAAAAAAGGAAAATCCCTAACAAGAGAATATGCAAAAAGTCATTATTACTGAAGAGGCTGACCTGTCAGGATCCAGAACATTGTTTGTATAGTGTTTTGGAACAAAAATAGTAATAGATAAGAAGGATTTCCAAGTGTTATCCATTTTCCTTCTTGACATATTCATAATTGCTAGTAGAGAGAAAAATGAATTTGTCAAATAAACACATACATAGATTAAACAAAAGTGGGTAAGGCAAAATTATAAATGAGTGACAGGTGACATACTCCCAAACTGCTTAAGGCTTTCCTCACAAATTATAAATTTTTGCTTTACCTATTTTTGGAGCCATCATGGTTTATGTTTATCCTACATTTCAGAGCTAACACAAATGATGATAGCTGACTATTTTGATATAAATTTCACCCTGAACTGATGAAACCATTATGGATAGTTTTTGTAACATTGGGAGCTTTCTGTTGACATATGTATGATAAATATGTAGATTAAAATAACAAAAACAGACTCTTCGATCGTTGTCAAAAATTTTACAAATAAATATCATGTTCCCCCCCCTCTGGTACAGTTTACTCAATGTGCACCTGTGTAAGTAACTATCAAATATAATGTTCAATTTATAGTTGGAAAAAACTGAACATTCACAAGGGTATATTATTGGATGAAGATAACATTGGATTGGCAGCCTGTTGTTCTGCTAAATGCTAATGCATTAGCTGACATTTAACAACACAGTGATTGTGGAATAAATGATGCCCTCTCTGAAGCTCTTTATATTGATCTGACAGACAGTAATAAACCCAAATAAATGTATAGACCACAAATTACAGCAGTAGTGCAAATTTTATATTTATAATTATTTCACAGACTAGCAACTAAGGTCTCTACGAGAATATCTAATAGCCTACATAATACAACTTTTCCTCTGTATATAGGCTGAAATTGTTTTAGATGTGCAATCATTGCCTGTTTATCCTATTTTCTGTTTTTGTTTTCTTTGACTTATTTGGCCACAATTGTTGTTTTGTTTTGTCGATTTAGTTTTTACACTGTTTGCTAGAAGTAACCTTTGGTTTCTGATGAAAAAAGGATTAAACCTGTATGTAATGTGCACTGTAATAGATCAGTAAGGACTGTTACATTTTTGTTTTTATTATTCTGAATTTATTCAACTTATTACAGTATACGTTGCAAGTCAGCTTCTATTAATTTCATGTTGTCCATTTTTAATTACAGAACAAGTGTACTTAATTTGGAAAATACACATAACTGTCTGTGTTCATGCCCTTCTTTGTGATATGACTACTTGGAAACTGGCGCAAAAACCTATTTTAATGAGGATGTCTAGAATTACAAACATCTCAAAAAGCATTGGAAAATATAAGAAAATCTAGAAACATTATTCTATATGGTTTTGCATTACATACTGTGCTAACTACACTGTGTAGAGAATGCAGCCCGCTGGGGGTTCGGTAATGGCCCTTGCCACTTTGCCAAACTTAGACTACAAAAACTGCGTTGGGAGCGTAATACAGAGCTGCATACTCTGTAAGCAGCAATTTAACACTATAACCTTTCAGTGGAAGAAAATGCTCGCGTGTTTCTGCCCTCGTCCCAGAATCATTTATGCAGCAGAGTTAAAAAAATAAATAAATAAAAGAGCCGTGAGAGGGGGTGTGGCTCTTTTTAGCTGTGTGATTCAGACGGTGTAATTTTTATACCAAACCACTATATATATATATATATATATATATATATATATATATATATATATATATATATATATATATATATATATATATATATTTCAAGATTTTAAAACCCACACTTGTCAACACACAGAGCATATTATGAACAGCAGAAATTATAAAGAATGTAACTACAAGAGCACCACTCCCGCAATATGCTTTTTTAAATACTCACACACCACCGTAACACAAAACATATCCTGGACTATCTGTTTTCTTAGCATTTCTTGTGGAAATTAAGTTACAATATTCTGCTTTCTTATCAATCACTGCAAGTGCTGGTCAGACTGTACATACATGGCTTTCCCCAGTCCCTTATTTTACAAAGTATCATAAAAATAAGATTTTCACAATATTTTGAAAATATTTGTTACGTATTAAAATTAATTAAACTGAAAAAGCAACAATTTTGTAAGTAGGTTAAACCTTGAAGATATTGTATATTTAGAAAAAAAACATCTTAAGATAACATCTGATTATCTTTAAAACTGTACATGTTTTAATAGTCACGTCTCAACATGAGAACGGTTGCTGTGTTACAAGTTGCTGCAAGGTCTGTTGTTAGGAGATTAAATTGTGCGACACTGCAGTGAAATTGGGAAGAGTAGGTTTGAGTTGAGATAGCAAAGATAGTTTAAAATGCATACATCTGTGACAGGAGTAGGTGGGAAGAGTGTCGGAGAGTTAAACACACTGGCTGCTTCAAAAGGTGGTGAGGGCAGTGTAATGCTTTATTAAAAAATTACCTTGATTGTGACCTTTGACCTCTCCTTAAGGTCAAATGTAAATCTAGCTTACACCTCATTATAGAGTGTAGATAGAGTCATGGTTACTATGGAACACAGATAGGAACCCATATGATTGTGATCTTTGACCTCTGCTTTAGGTCAAAGGTGTTGTTACTATTAATGTCAAGTTTGCCAAAAAAAAAAAAAAAAAAATTGAAATTCAATTTCACAATAACTCCTTGGAAGCCGTAAAGTTGCTTGCAACTTCTGGTTATATGTGTTATTCAGTTGAAATGATAACATGGATTTTGTTTTAGTCAGTGAATGTATTTCTGGATATCTATGTATTTTAATTGGCGGTTTCTGGTATTTGGGTGTGTTGTTGGGTCTGGTGGCCCTCAGGGCTGTTTAGGGCCACACATGTGGCCCTTTCACTAATTTTAGTTGCCCACCACTGCATATTTTATATGGCTGCCAGTCACGTATAAAATATACCGATAATGCCTCAGTAATTAAATATAATATATATATTATATATATATATATATATATATATATATATATATATATATATATATATATGCCCTAAATCTGCAATCTGAATGACACCAAAATGTCATAATAATGTTGTATATTTACAGTACTGTGGACCCTATTGATCTTTTGATTAGTTTCTCCTAACTTAAAGGATGGAGCTTGTCAAGCTGTATTGTTGTCTCTTAGGTAGAAGGAAGATCTACGGAAGGTGGAATTGCCCGACACTTATCATCCTCTTGCTCCATGACAAGAATTGATAACATTCCTGAGCATTTACCGGCAGTAAGCGGATATGTCAATCCTGCACGTTTATTGATATTCACAAAACAGTCTGACATTTGGATCTCTCAGTTTCAGAAGTCAGGTTAATTTAATAAACTAAATACATACCAGACAAATTTAGTATACCGGTATATTATTGTCAGCCCACTTCAGTCAAACAATAAAACCATGGTTACAAACAGTATATGGTTTTCCAAAAAAAAAATGCATTGAAGTATTCAGTCCTTGGCTTATATTCAATAGAATAATACCTCTAAAAACTGTTTTTAAAATTGGCCCTAATATATGCATCTTTACACCCCTGGGTGTCATTAGTGTCAATTTAACAAACAGGAGGTTCAGGCAAGGAACTTTCAGGCAGGCAAAATTAAAATCGTAAACATCAAGCATGTTAGGCGCCTTCGTTACTAGAACATTCGTCAATCAAATGGCTAATATCTCATTCCTCATTCAATAAACAACATGTCCAATGATCAGCTAGAAAGGGCTTTATATCTTATCTTAATTCATTCGTCCCTGTTGTGTCAAGAGTTTGGCGCCCCCTCTCAAGACTCTTCACCTGTTTTTCAGCTTCATCTAAAGGGGAGGGCAGCTACCCTGCAGCTATCCTGCCTTCCCTACAGTCAGCCTCTCCACTATCATGGGCAGGGGTACCATGAAGGATGAGGCTAAAGATGTAATGAAAATATGTATAACAGAGTATTTGTTGTCCAACCTTTAATAAATATAATTCTTTCTATCGCATGAGATTTCCTGACTATATATATGTACATTCTACCATGTGTATCATAATTCCTGTACAAACTCAATCATTTCCATTTGGACAACATCATATGTATCTGTCTTTTCTTTCACTTTGTGTGCTTGTCTTCATGTTATTGTTCCCCAGAAGCTGTTGTTTCTTATTAGCTCACTGGTGTCTTTGGACACACGTTCAGAAAAGCATATCTCTAAATTTGACAAGAATTTTTTATTTTTTTTTTTTAAATCCCACTATTGTGTTTATCAACAGTCTTTTACTTGACAGAAATGCAATGCAACTGGCTAATGGAAAGATAAGCAGATGGCATTTTATACTTCTAAAGTACCACAATATTAAAAAGAGCTTTATACTTGTCAGTGTTAGACATTGTATCCGTGTTAATGTTAATGCCAACCTTTCTGGTTTGATACAAAAGAGTAGTCTCTTAGATTGTTCTTTGTTTGCTATAGTCTATAGCTGCCTCTATAGCTTCCTGACTTCAGAAACATAGATGGATTAATGAAACAAGGCAGCCCTGCTTAGAAGCAGATTGTGCCTGGTTATGCGCAAGTAGCTAATATAAAACCAAGTTCAATAAAATATGTCAAAGTTTGTCTTATTGAGATTCATTGAAATTTTACCATGCAGATAGGGAAGAAAAATGAGATGCTTTCCTATTGGAACTACAGAACTGGTGCCACCAAATGGTCTCACCCAGGCATACAGCATATATGTCTGTTTTTAAAGTAATACACACATATCACATTATAAGTCCAGAGGTTTTTATTGCTGAACATGTTACAATTCCACAAATCATTCAAATGAAAAAACTTTGGCAACTCAAATATGGGGGAGTTACCTAAATCAACCCAACAGTACTCTGTTAACAAATTAGTGCAAAAGTATTTCAGCTGAAACAAAGACTATAGAGCTAATTTCAAAAGAAAAAAGAAAAAACATAGAAGGTACTTTATTTTGTATTCCTCCATACATGCTGACACCCTTCTCAACACAAGTTTAACTTCTCCAGAGTCTCGGTGCATAAGCTGAACCCAGAGGGTCACAGAGGCAGTTATGAAGAATGTCACTCATATCAGTCAACCTGGACAAAACTGCTCACTGCATTGTAATACACACTGATGTCTCCAATGTATTTAACTTGTATACCGTATTCTTGAAAATCTGAATAAGGGTTGTTTTTTTCATACGTGGTCACTTCACCATTAAGATCCAATTCAACTGTTCTACCACCGATTGTAGATCCTGCTGTTCGGGTGAATTTGGTACTTCAGCCAGGGCTTACAAGCATTGTCACTGAAGCTGAAAAGTTCAAGATTTTGAGATTTTAAAGAAATGAAATCCAAGGAAATTGATTATCATCTTAATTTTAATACAATTCTATTTAATTTCTGTTAAAATGCTTAACACCTAAAGGGCCTGAAGTCCTTAACTGGCAGTATAGTGGCGAGAACTTTTTTTTAAGCTGTTGACCCAGAAGCGCTATACTGCAGAGACACAGAAAGTTAACAAAAAAAAAAATATCCCAAGCTATTAGTTAGGAAGATAAGACCATCGTTGTCTATCCAAGTAAAGGATGATTTATTACAGGCATGTATAGAATGTACTTAAGGGAAACAGTTGAATGTTTTTTTTACAATACAGGAAAACTTAGTATTGCATCTTCAGGCAAAGGGATTACTGAATTTAAAAATAAAATTGTTACACCACACACCAAGGTGCCCAGATTCAGTAATTGTGTGACCCTGTCACTTGAAGACAGATAGTTTCCAGACCAAAACATGACCACATTTTTTGTACTTCTTTCATCAGACCAGATTATTGATCTTCTGAACTCTTGATACTCATGACTCATCTCTGTGTGCCATTTTCTCTTTCATCTGTTCAACTCTGATATCAAGGGTTCTAGTAAGCAACTTTGAAAATCACATGTCAGTCATGGAGTCTTCCCCACATTGTTGTTACAAATTATAAATGGGTTTTCTTACTCTTCTATGTTTTTTCTTTTGTTTCAGCCTATTTCAATCTATTTCAAACAGTTTTTGAACATTACAGTGACCTCCCTTGAAATCCTGTATATTGAATTTGAGTACACATCTGAGACATTGTTCAGAGATTCCTATACCTCCATGAGATTACAGATGAATTGACATCCTTTTACTTACCATAAACTTCTTTAGATTATTTTTTTTACTGGAGCACTGCAGTTTCTATTGCTCATTGTGTGTACAGGGCTGTAAATCATTTTGAAAATTGGTGACAAATTGTTTTAAAAGTTTAGCAACAGAGAGCCTACTGGTGTTAATCCCACACCCCTCCCCCCAGTCAGCAGTGCAGCTTTCGTGCCACTGTGTTGCTATTTGTTCTTGTCAGATCCAGGACCATATCTCAAAGGGTCACTTTCCAAAACACCACATTGTGTAATCTTCAGCGTTATTTATTCATGCTCTGTTCACTCATTTTCCATTACTGTGCTCTAAGCACATGTGGGTTTCCTGTCAATTGCAATGCATGTAGAAGTAACTTAAGTGGGAGCACTGATGGTGACCTTTTTTGCACTAAATCAATTTTTTTTTTAGGCTTTTTGAAAACGATTTTAAAGTTCAGAAATGTGTTATCAATGTCACTATATTTAGCAAAGTATTTAGGAATCACTAACTATGCCACCTTTCAGTTTACAAATAAATTGAGAAGCGTGGCATGTAGTGTATGCACAGACTGGAGCTCCAGTGCAAACAGTTTGAAAACCACTGTACTGACATCAAAAATAATCAAACAATATACAGCAGAGAAGTGCAAATATGATAAAATTACTAGTTAGGGTTTTGCTTACACATAAATCAATTCAACTTCTCCAAGCATCTTATATCAAAATCCATCTCCAGTAAAACCACCACGTATTACTTAAATTATACCCCAGTTTTTCCATCTAAATCAGCCTGGTGTGTAATGTAAACAGTATTAACAACTCTGATAAGTAATGGAGACAGTATTTGTAGGATCCTAATTTACAAATGTTAAATTGTAGTGGTAGTCAGGAGTCTATTAGCAAACCATTCACCCAATAGTCCTACTTCAATCTTCTCAGCTCGACACATCATTTTGACATACCAATTTAGCTTATTACTGGTTTTAGAGCTTAATCCTGTGGAGCATGAATTAGACTGAGAATCAATATTGCCCACCAAAGACGACCTTGCTTACACCATAAAATCTAACATCTGAGTTTGTATTGTTAACCTGTATTTGTAACTTTATTACATTTTTGCACTGCTGTTGTGAAACTAGCAGTCACAGTGTAACCATAGCTGGCAGAGGGGGTTTCAATCTTCAGCTGTTGTCATATCACATAATGACCTGGATGCTGGTTCATACCAACATCTGAGTGCACTGAGAGTGCCTGGACCTTTGTGATGTGTTGTGAAGTGAATGAAGTTGGTTGCTTTCAGCCTAATGATCAAATTATTTTATGAAAAAATATTACTGTAGATTAAAATGGAACTAACACAGGAATTATATTTCACTTAGTTTATTATACCTGTACAGTACTTTTTTTTGTCAAGATTTTAAGAATTTTAATTGAAGAAATATGAGCATGCATATATATATATATTTACACAGGAGTTTAAATTGTATTGTATTTGCAGTGCTGTAAATGACTACATTTTTTTAAATTTTTTTTTTAAACCTGTCAATCCATGTTTCTTGTTCAGCACATATTGGACAGATTGTTGTCATTTTATCTGGTTTAATTTAACTGACCCAATAGCAATTACAGTAAAACTTTGATTATCCAATTATCCAAACACCTGTTATATCAGAACAGGCCCTTGTTAACCTTTCTTGTTGTGTGTTGTGTTGTGCTCTTCAGCCCTAAATGTCTGGTGTTTACAGAACAGTGCATTTCTAGTTATACATATCATTTTAGGAGATTTCTTGATTGGGAAAGTCATGTAAAAAATGTCATTGTCATGATTCAATTATCAGACCAATAAGATTATCTGAACACCCCCTGGTTCTAATAAATTTGGATACGGTAACAGAAGTTTTACTGTAATGCAGAAAACAAGAGGTAGTCTGATCTTTGCAATGTAAAACTATCTGACAGTGTTTTGATGCCACCTGCTGGATACATTGCAGCCATAAACTGTAGGATTTGTTTTTTACAGGAACCTGCAACTTCCTGAGTAGGATCCTTTAGGGGGAAGTGTTAGTTTTGAATGGCTACCATTGCATACAGTGAGAAATTTTAATACATGCAAAACACATATGAGTCATTCTGTGTGAAATCAACTAAATTTCACCATTATGGTTTAGGATGAAAGTGGATTGGTTGAGTGAAAACTTAATGTATTTTATATTTGATGAAAATGTAATGTTGAAGATTGTACCAAGCTCCCCTTGCAGGGATGGTTAATTACTTCCTGGGCTCAAAATCTCCAGGATGTGCATGGTGTGAATTATCATAATGATGGTATCAATGAAACAAGAAGACAGGTACAGTAATACCATGTACAAAAAACACCATCCAATTATTATTATTGATTTCTTAGCAGACACCCTTATCCAGGGCGACATACAATTGCTACAAAATATCAGTTATCACATTACAAAATATCACATTGTAAAGCATCGCATTTCAGAATATCACACTACAGATAAGAACAGTTGTAAGATACAATAAAATCAATAGCAAAAGATCGGATTCAAATAAGAGCGAAAATACAGCGAATACAGTAAATAATTACATGTAAGAGCGGGTTCGACTAAGAGCAGTTAACTTATATTAAAAATATTTGCTTATACGAGTAAAATCCAGTATGAGCACATAGTAAGTACAATGAATGGATGAGAATGATCTCAATAACAGCAGTTACAAAAAAATGTGATACAAATACCTATAAGTGTGAAGTCAAATACAAGATACAGGAAGTAGTTATAATTAAGAGCAGTAGTAGAATATGACACGGTCTGGAGCACTTCAGTGCAAGTGCAGGTGCAAGCTGATGCAAATGCTGGTATAATTGGGTGCCATATAGTCCAGTATAGTCAAGAGTTGTGAGGTTTACAGAATCATCCAATTTCCTTTTGATACATTGTGAACATATTAGGATCAAACACACACTTATAGATAATACAAATCAGATTATATTGTCTGAGCTTTTATCTCACAATGACTGGGATTAATCCTAATCAGGCATGTGTTGTTTTCTTTGGGGGGTATATAGTTTATGCTTGTGATCAAGGCAAGAGACATGTTTCTTCCTTTTCCTTTTATCCATTATTATTATTATTATTATTATTATTATTATTATTATTATTATTATTATTATTATTATTATCAGTATTTTAGAATTTGATCGTTGTTTTATTGTTTCAAATGATTTAGTTTTATTAAAAAATATAAATGATTTTTATAGTTTAAACTAAAACACACACATTTGTATGTTATGTATTATATATATATATATATATATATTCTCACTGATATATATATATATATATATATATATATGATATATAAAAAACACAACGTTTTGTTGGATGGAATATACAATATTTCTTTCACTATTTTCATAAAAAATTTGAGCAAAGTATGTATAATTATTTTATGCAATATTAACATTTATAATTGTGATTATATATATATATATATATATATATATATATAATATATATATATATATATATATATATATATATATAGTGTCACCACTTCCAGCTCTTATACTTTCTCATCAAAACAAATGTATTTTATGGAAATATTTTTAAAAAGTAATGTTGTATCATAGTATAATGTTGAACTACTAATTTAATTTTTTTCTTTCTATTTTTGAATAAAAAGCCATAGAAAACCTGTCCCGTGTATTGCCCCTTAGTGAAAATATGCCTTAGTTGAGTTTCAAACATTTCTTTTAAAACCATTTCACTTCAAGTGTCTGAAAATCATTGATTAGGTTTATTATGCTTCATTACCATACATGCTAATCTGCTATGATTAAATGTTTTACGAAACAATGTGATTTATGTGTTCAAAGCTGGGCAAGGTCAGAATGTGTAGGCCTCAGATTTTTATAAAAAATCCTTTTAAAAATCCTTAAAATTGTCATTACTCTAACAGTCATTACTGTAACAACTTATTTTGTTTCGGTAATGACGGAACTGTTATGGTAATGACACTTTTTAGAAATGTTTTGTACTAAATTTTTGTTAAATATAAATGAATTCATCAGTATTTCACAAAAGTATGTTCTTTGAATGCAGAATGACTAGAGGAGGGGCATTAATGCCCTTTAAGTACACTCCCATCTGCATTACTTGGAAATGTATTATATTTTGGGGTATATATTTCCTTGTAAGATGGCCTTGTGATTGAAATATTTGCTTATTAATAATAATGAATATATAGTATAAATATGTTGCTCTATTTAAAACAATGCCAAGACATTTAGTCAGTAAAGGGTTATGTAGGGTAAAATGGTCAATAAAGACCTCAACCCCACCAAATCCAATAGGATAGAAATTTACACAATAAAGTGGCCAGGCAGTGCATATCCTAATGCTTTACTGTATTTACAGTAAAGGCCTCTACACACCAGATGTGATGCGAGATGAGAATGTGTCGAGGACAGGACTTGGCTGCCCTTCCTCTGACTTATGGTAACCAGTGGAGTACCACAGGGATCAGTATCAGGTCCTCTGCTATTCCTAATCTACATTAATGACTCAGATTCTGGTATAGTAAGCAAACGTGTTAAATTTGCAGATGACACAAAATTAGGAGTAGTGGCAAACACCGTTGCAGCAGCAAAGGTCATTCAAAATGATCTGAACAGCATTCAGTACTGAACAGACACATGTCAAATGACGTTTAATATAGAAAAGTGTAAGGTGCTGCACAGAGGCAATAGATGTGTGCATTATAAATACCATATGGGAGATCCTGAAATTGGAGAAGGACTCTATGAAAAAGATCTAGGGGTTTATGTTGGCTCAGAAATGTCTTCATCTAGACAATGTGGGGAAGCTATAAAAAAGGCCAGAAAATGCTCAGATATATAGTAAAGAAGTATTCAACTTAAATCAAGGGAAGTAATGTTAAAACTTTACAATGCATTAGTAAGACCTCATCTTGAGTATTGTGTTCAGTTCTGGTCACCTCACTACAAAAAGGATACCGCCGCTTAGAAAGAGTGCAAAGAAGAGTGACCAGAATTATATCAGGTTTAAAATGCATGTCATATGCAGACAGGCTAAAAGAATTTAATCTATTCAGTCTTGAACAAAGAAGACTACGCGGCAATCTTATTCAACCATTCAAAATTCTAAAAGGTATTGACAATGTCGACTGAAGGGACTTTTTTGACCTGCAAAAATAAACAAGGACTAGGGGTCACAAGTGGAGATTATATAAAGGGGCATTCAGAACAGAAAATAGGAGGCACTTTTTTACACAGAGAATTGTGGGAATCTGGAACCAACTCCCCAGTAATGTTGTTGAAGCTGACACCCTGGGATCCTTCAAGAAGCTGCTTGATGAGATTCTGGGATAAATAAGCTAATAACAACCAAACAAGCAGGATGGGTCGAATGGCCTCTAATTTGCAAACCTTCTTATGTTCTTATGTATATGTTTTTGTTTGGTTTGATTTTCGTGTTCCACAAATCTCATACAGCACCTACTGCTCTATATACTCCTAAACCAGCTCACCTCTGGGCTTTAAGTATTTCCGATTTTTCGATTTCCAATAAAACCTATTTTGGAATCTGTGTAGTGTCATTATAAATGGTTTATTTCTTTACATATTTATTTTAAATCACTGTTTAAATCTTTAAGTGTCATTATCGTAACAAGCTGTCATTACTGTAACAATAGATATTTTAGTGAATAAAACTGCAGCAGCATTGGCAGGGTGAAAGGTACATTAGCAATTGGTTAAGGGGCTCATATTTTTTAAAAATAAAACAGTTTGGTATACTTTTCATCAATGCTAACATATTTCTAAATTAAAAATATCACGACATGACCTGAGAAAGTGCCAAAACTAGGTTTAACTTTAATTTTATTTAGTTAATAAATATGAAAATCAAAGTTTATCTTTTGAAAAATGAAAGGAATATTTTCATAATGTGTAATGTTATAATGCCTAATAGATTTTTCTATAACAGTTTTTAGTTGTGTTACATTAATGACAGATTTATGTGCTAAAGCATTTGCAGAAGAACTATTAATATATATATATATATATATATATATATATATATATATATATATATATATATATATATTAATTTTCAGCTCAGCTGAGTTATGTTATATGCAGATAAGATTTTTTCTTATTTAATTGTGGTTGTCCCCCCCCCCCCAAAAAAAAAAAATCACATCAATTTCTCAATTTTTTGGAACTCCAATTTGTCCCCTTTTTATTTGTGCCCTTTGTTTAGAATGACACGCACATGCATTCTGAAAGGTTTGTTCCTTGGTTAAATTGATTAAGACTGCCACCTGCTGACAAAACTGCAGCACAACAATACAGTGTAATGGAGTTGAACTACTGTAGGACTTAAGTAGAAAAACAACAACAACAATTATTATTATTATTATTATTATTATTATTATTATTATTATTATTATTATTAGTCCTAGTAGTCGTATCGCCTGGGGATGTACGTAAAGTAATAACCAATCAGGGACAGTTCTATCTGCCTATTCTTTGAATGTCTACAACATGCCAATACCAAACACACTGGGTTGCAGCATCCCAGATTTAGTCCACCTGATGCGCCCAATAGCGGGATGAAGTGAGTTTGATCCACTTGCTTGAACTAATGTTAGTATCATTGATAATCCCAATAGCAGTGTACAGAAATGTATGTGATCATTGTGATCATCAATTAAACTACATTGAGTTTAGTACTAACTGCAGCGTACTAAAAATAAATAAATAAATCTCAGCATTAATGATTGTTCAGGGTTAGGACTAGGATTAGGTTTAGGGTTACACAAAGGCTGGTTCCAGTTAGCACCAGTTATTTTAGGTAAACTAATCTAAGATTAGTACCAAATGGGGTCTGTGAAAATTAGTCCTGTGAAATTAGAAGCCAGCCTGCTTACTCTGATTTGTCCCCTTTTCTCAATATTTGCATGCAAATCGGTTTAATATGGGTTACACACCCAAAAACATTGTTCTTTATGTTACTGTGGCAAAGGACCTGCCCCTGTGTGTATTTTGTGTTGAATGTTGTGTGTTAATGTTGGTGTATAGTCATTTGTACACGGGATATAAATGGGTCTGTGTAACACAAGTGTTTAAAATGTATATTTGTATTTAGGCACGAGGATTGCACAGCACTTCACGTGCAAGTAAAAAGTAATAATATGTGAGCACGGGGAACTGCACTTTATTAATTCACGTGCAGTTGTACCGAGACTCCAATTGAATGATTGATTGGCAGTCGAGTCTCGGTACAGCTGCATAAAAGCAGCATGTTTTCACTCTCTCGGGGTTGTGTGTTCGGTGAGTGGAGAACGGGATTGGAGACCAAGGTAATAATACAAATAATAATGTAAAGTAAAATAGAAGCTCACCATGTTTGTCTGTGTAGTCTGTTTTGTTTGTCTCTTTTGTTTTGGCGAATGTGCCGTGTCCTGTGTTTTTGTTTGTTACAACCTTTTTATTTACTGTTCTGTTAATTCATTAAATGCTGAGTGCAAGCAAGCGCTCAGCTCCACCCAACACCACCTCTCTGTCATTTATTTCCTGGTTCCTGTTTCTGGTCTGATGTCCCCCACTGCGGAAGTCTTTGTGACAGTTACTTATGTCTATTTATATCACCCAGGATATAATGTTGCACATAATGTATATTTTCAGTAAGCATTTTATATGGGGTGCCATGTGTTGAAAAAAAAAAAAAAAGTGTTAAATCTTGTATTTTTTTCCCCAGATTTATAAATGTTGTGAAAATAAATATTTTTTAAATGTGTACATTCAGAGATAATTGATAAATCTAGTTACAAGATTTAACATTTAGCTATATTTAACTAAACATTAAATCTCTTAACAAGATTTAGCTAAATATTTATCTTCATCTTAAATCTCTTAACTATATTTAACATTTGGCTAAATATTTAATTAAATCTTAAATCTCTTAACAGGTTACAATACAGTACTGTATCTGTTATAATTGAATCGCAATCAGATCCAAAAAGGTGTTCTTTTAAGTGAAGTTCATGTTATTTTAGACGCAACATTTTTAATGGGAAAAATCAGTTTCTCCACAGGGGTATTCCCTTAGGCGAAGTATTCTCTTAGGAGGTGTTCCTATATTCGGACTCGGATTCTGTTCAATCCTTTAAAACTAACTTGAAGACTTAATTATACAGTTTGGCCATTGCAACTGCTTAGGCCTGTATCTTTTAAGTGCAGGTTGAACATTACAACAACATTACTGGGGAGTTGATTCCAGACCCTCACGATTCTCTATGTAAAAAAGTGCCTCCTATTTTCTGTTCTGAATGCCCCTCTGTCTAATCTCCATTTGTGACCCTGGCCCTTGTTTCTTTTTTCAGGTCAAAAAAGTCCCTTGGGTTGACACTGTCAATACCTTAATATTTTGAATGCTTGAATTAGGTCGCCGCATAGTCTTCTTTGTTCAATACTGAACAGATTCAATTCTTTTAGCCTGTCTGTGTATGACATGCCTTTTAAACCCGGAATAATTCTGGTCGCTCTTCTTTGCACTCTTTCTAGAGCAGCAATATCTTTTTTATAGCGAGGTGACCAGAACTGAACACAATATTCAAGATAAGGTCTTACTAGGGCATTGTACAGTTTTAACATTACTTCCCTTGATTCCCTTGATATCCGAACATCTTGTTGGCCTTTTTTATAGCTTCCCCACATTGTCTAGATGAAGACATTTCTGAGTCAATAAAAACTCCTAGATCTTTTTCATAGAGTCCTTCTCCAATTTCAGGATCTCCCATATGATTTTTATAATGCAAATTTGTATTTCCTGCATGCAGTACCTTACACTTTTCTCTATTAAATGTCATTTGCCATGTGTCTGCCCAGTTCTGAATCTTGTCTAGATCATTTTGAATGACCTTTGCTGCAACAACTGTGTTTACCACTCTTCCCCACATTGTCTAGATGAAGACATTTCTGAGCCAACATAAACCCCTAGATCTTTTTCATAGAGTCCTTCTCCAATTTCAGGATCTCCCATATGGTATTTATAATGCACACATCTATTGCCTCTGTGCAGCACCTTACACTTTTCTATATTAAACGTCATTTGACATGTGTCTGTTCAGTACTGAATGCTGTTCAGATCATTTTGAATGACCTTTGCTGCTGCAACGGTGTTTGCCACTACTCCTAATTTTGTGTCATCTGCAAATTTAACAAGTTTGCTTACTATACCAGAATCTAAATCATTAATGTAGATTAGGAATAGCAGAAGACCTAATACTAATCCCTGTGGTACACCACTGGTTACCACACTCCATTTTGAGGTTTCTCCTCTAATCAGTACTTTCTGTTTTCTACAAGTTAACCACTCCCTAATCCATGTACATGTGTTTCCTTGAATCCCTACTGTGTTTAGTTTGAGAATTAATCTTTTGTGCGGGACTTTGTCAAAAGCTTTCTGGAAATCTAAATAAACCATGTCATATGCTTTGCAATTATCCATTATCGATGTTGCATCCTCAAAAAAATCAAGCAAGTTAGTTAGACACGATCTCCCTTTCCTAAAACCATGCTGACTGTCTCCCAGGACCCTGTTATCATATAGGTAATTTTCCATTTTGGATCTTATTATAGTTTCCATAAGTTTGCATATAATAGAAGTCAGGCTTACTGGTCTGTAATTACCTGGTTCAGTTTTGTTTCCCTTTTTGTGGATCAGTATTACATTTGCAATTTTCCAGTCTGTCGGTACCATCCCTGTGTCAAGAGACTGTTGCATGATCTTGGTTAGCGGTTTGTAAATAATTTCTTTCATTTCTTTGAGTACTATTGCGAGGATCTCATCCGGCCCAGGGGATTTGTTTATTTTAAGAGCTCCTAGTCCCTTTAGCACTTCTGCCTCAGTTATGCTAAAGTTATTTAAAACTGGATAGGAACTGGATGACATGTGGGGCATGTTGTCCGTATCCTCCTTTGTAAAAACTTGTGAAAAGTAATCATTTAGTATATTTGCTATTTTTTTTTCTTCATCTACAATTTTGCCATTTGTATCTCTTAGATATTTAACCTCCTCTTTGAATGTTCTCTTGCTGTTGTAATATTGGAAAAACATTTTGGAATTGGTTTTAGCCCCCTTAGCAATGTTCATTTCTATTTCTCTCTTGGCCTTTCTAACTTCCTTTTTGACTTGCGTTTGCAGTTCTGTGTACTCTTTCTGTGTACTTTCTTTTTGGTCCCTTTTTAAAGCTCTGTAAAGTGCCTTTTTTCGCTGAATATTTTTTTTTTTAATTGATGTATTAAGCCATGTTGGCAACTTAGTTTTACATTTAAATTTATCTACTTTAGGGATGTAATTGTTTTGCGCCTCTAGGACTACATTTTTGAAGAACAGCCATCCTTTTTCTGTGGATGTTTTCTCTATTTTACTAAAAATTTTCTAAAATTGTAAACCTTAGCTTTAGTCATTACTTTTGGGGTTTTAAAAAACACTTCAAATGAGACCATGTTGTGGTCTGAGTTTGCTAGTAGTTCTCTGACCTCTGTTTTAGTTATTCTGTCTTCGTTATTTGAAAAGGCTAAATCAAGGCATGCCTCCCCTCTAGTCGGTGCTTTGACAAATTGTGTTAGAAAGCAGTCATTTGTCATTACCACCATTTCAATTTCATCCGTCATGCTACCCACCGGGTTTTCCCATTTAATATGGGGGAAGTTGAAATCCCCCATTAGTATGGCTTCTCCTTTGCTACACGCATTTCTAATGTCATTGTATAACAGATTATTTTGCTCACTGTCTGAATCTGGCGGTCTACAGCATGCTCCTATTATTATGCCCTTTTAATTTTTGTCCGTTATTCTGACCCATATTGATTGCTTTATTTTCTTTGTCCAGGTTTAACACCTGGGCTTCAAGACTGTTTCTTATGTATAGCGCTACCCCTCCTCCTCTTCTGTCCTGCCTGTCTTTCCTATACAGTGTATACCTACAAATATTATATTCGTCCCCATCACTCTCAGACAACCAAGTTTCTGTAACACCTATCACATCATAGTTACTTGTTAGTGCAGTAGCTTCAAGTTCTTGAATTTTGTTTCTGATACTTCTAGCATTTAGATAAATACATTTAATGGTTGTCTTACCTGAGTTGTTGTTCTTGTTTTGATGCAATCTCCCTTCTGTTTTTTTGTTGATTTCTCCCCCCTTCCTTTCTAGTTTAAATGCTTCTGAACCTGCTTGAGGATCTTTTCTCCAAGTAGATTGGTTCCCTTTTTATTTAAGTGCAGTCCGTCCCATCTATACAGATAGTCCTCGTTGTAGAATGTGGTCCAAAGATCAAGATAGGTGAAGCCTTCCCGTGTGAACCACGTCTTCAGCCATGCATTTAGATTAATTATTTCCAGCTGTATATGGTCCTTTGCAAAGTGTCGGTAGTACACCAGAAAATACCACAGTTTTGGTCTTGTCTTTTAATCTCCTTCCTAGCTCTCTGAATTTGTTTTGCAGGGATTTTGGTCTGTCTCTTCCAATGTTGCTTGTACCGATGTGGACGACTACTACCGGATCATCTCCTGTTCGTTCTAGGAGCCTGTCCACTTTCTCAGTGATGTGCTTGACAGAAGCTCCCGGAAGGCAGCACACTGTTGTAGTAAGGGGGTCCAAACTGTGAATTGAACTTGCTGTGTTTCTCAATATGGAGTCCCTAACCCCATTGGGGTCAGGTCGACTAAATAAACATGGTCTATGGGTAGAATTGTACACAGTTCTTGTTTTTTTTAAATAGTTTTATGTAAGATTTATAGTAGCGTGTGTACTGTTGTGGATAAACATACATTAAATACAATGCAGTAAGTACCTTTCTTCAAGTAAGTTAACTTTAATTTTTCTTCATACAGGATCATCTTCAGTTTCAGACAATATTAATACATAAATAAGAACATGGAGAACTAAGGGAGATAAGACACAATTCATCTTCAAAAGACTGTGAAGATTAGGTGGTTCCAATAGAGCAGAATACAACGCATTTTCTTCCTCTTAGAGTCCTTGACAGTATAGAAGACCTCTCGAAAACTGTGCAGTTTAGATGTTTGTGATGAGACAGGATATTCAACAGTATTCAAGGTTCCTCTTACCAAAAAAACCCCCCAAAAACTTTATGTAGGTCCTTATATTCAGAAGGAAGACATCCATTTAGTAGTAAAAATAACAGTTTATTGGTTGCGAAAGATAAGCCTGATGGCACATGAACAACTGGCAAATAGTTATGTCCAACATGAACACGATAACCGACAGATACATAATACATTCACATTGCAATTTGGTCCATGGCCTTATCTATTGGAGCTCGATAGCCGCCCCTATGCTGGCTGAACTGAGATGAATGCAATACAATGATTAAGAATGACTCGGCCATCGGGCAGGACACCTTCCCCCTAGACAAGGCACGCTGCAGGGTGAAGGCAAGGAGGAGGATGACCAAACAAAGAAAGGACAGGGGTGTGTGGGCAGAGAGACGTATTTAACTGGTCAAACTGGTAACGTATGAGATTGATGGGTGGAGTCTCCTTTCAGAAAAACAACAAGTTTCCAATTCTCCAATGGAAATTTGGGTCAGTGAGAGAATATAGACCTTATACTTAACAGTGACACAATGGTATTAAGAACTATTTGCATATCTAAGAACTTTTTAACTATTTACATGTAAAGTAGATGAACAATAATAAAAACCTATAACAGGTTCAAATAAGCTAGCCCTTGGCCTCTGGTCTCTCTTCTCTTCGTTTAGCAGACATCTTGTAGACTTCTTGCCACCTACTGACCGCTGATGCGTCCCACCACTGAAACTAAATGTGGATTACACACAACAGGTATGTAAAAAGATTTTTTTTTTTTTTTGTAAGTATAGTTACATATTTGTTTAATCCGGTTAGAGAGGTAAAACCAGCACAGACTGTTTCACCTCATTGCACTATAGAAAACCCTGCTGGCCAGGTGCCCATTGAGCTCAAAAGCAGACACCTGCAGGACTGGCTTTTGTCCTCGAGAGTTCATTAACTCGCTGATATCTGCTCTCGAGTTCCTGGGTGTAAAAGAAGAAACTGGCTCGGTTGTGGGATCGGAGGACGTCCACTGAACCTTCAGTTCTCCCGAGCTGTTGGGAATTGCTGCGGTGAGGGGGAAAATTATTGGACATTTCAAACTGGGAGAAAATAATTGGGCCCACTAAATTAAATAAATACAAATCCTAATGGCACCAGCCTACTACCAAGGAGAACTACCATCTGTTCACAAGGAGAAAAATATGCCATTCAACGTGTAGAAAAGAATAATCAGCTTACACTCAAGTCAGTCACTTAATAGAGAATAGTAAGTATTGGTATGTTATGCAAATGTGTTCACTACTAGGATGTCTTTTCCCTCCCCCAAATATCTATTACAATACTGTTCAGTATACACACAATTACTGATATTGCAAGTGCAATGGTATCATCTCTAGATTTTATAAATACAGTACTATGACAAGTTAGAAACAAGAACAAGTTACACTGTGATTATGAGGAGTGAAAACTTGTAAAAAAATAATAAACCTTTTAACAGACCTTTTTGTATCAATTGGCTTTTCCTATTCCTAAAATATTATTAAGGCTTCAAGGAGAAATGGTGTATGATGTCCTTTGGATAATTCCAAATATAAGCAGCTAAAACCCATATTCCTCATAGGCAGTGCTAAGATTAATTCCCACTCATCTTTCGTGTCCACACAGTGGCAGTGTTGCTTTGCTAGTTATTATGATATCCCAGTCAGCTGAGAAACTGTATCTGTTGTCTGTCCATTTAATGATCAGGTTTACTTTTCAACACAGAGTTGGAGTAAAAAAGGAAACCTGTAAGAATATATTGAGTCTTTCATTCTTATTTGTTTTTAAATTCATTTATTTATTTATTTATTTATTTATTTCTTCACATTTCTTTCAAATGTTTTATCCGGATCATGAGCTGAAACATTTTGTTTTGTCACAATTTTGTTCATCATTGGTTGCCATTTTAAAAATGTATATTTATCTTAAATAAAATATGCTTAAATGCAATGAAAAGGTTTATTTGGGAAATTGCTAACGATATTGCTGCCCCTTTTTGAGATGTTTGGCGGTACTAAACATGTTTCAAAATGCTATGCGGTGAATTCAAACAAAAAATAAAGTATGGAAATCAATTTGTGCTACTGGGGTTAATTGTTTTAAAGGCTAGGTTATTACTCCTTTTTTGATACATTGTGTATCATTGAAATGTAATGGATACACGACTACTACATAGCTACTGTACCTAACATCCTACTGTCTTGCCTTTTTAAAAATAGTCTATAAAGATCATTTTATATTTTTACAAATCATACAATACAAAGTAGACTAAAAGGACCAATGCATGTATCGTGACTTGCACGTCATGATTTTGATGTACTTTCTGGTGCAGTTCGGTCTGATGTCCAGCTGTCTCTGCATCGGGGGAACACTGTCTCTGCATCAGAAAGTGGATTTTTAAAAACACCCCATTGTTAGATGACTGATTATATGTGAATCTATGTATGCATGCTGCATGCACTTTATTGTAGATAGAGTGTAAAATATTTGTATATACAAAACATTAATAAACAATTCTAGCCCTTCTTACACTTTTGGGAAATTAAATCAAAGAGAACAATAGATATAGGGCACCTGTAGAAAATAACATGCTTTTTTATTTTTTAAGTTTCTTTTAAATTGAAAACAAATCTAGAATTGCTTCCTTCACCTACACAAAATAACATTACATAGACATTTAGTCTGTCCATTTTATCTACCATTACTCTCTCCAGGAGACAAATGCAGTTTGTCAGACTTCGAGTTTGTAGTCTTGACACATTTGTCTGTCAGTATTTGTCAGGTAGTTTGTAAAAGAGAACAAGAGTTCAAATAGCTGCAATATATTAAAAGCTGACTTACAAAGCAAGCACGTGCATTAGAAGGTCCTGTAGAGACAAATACAGAGTGATCCACAAGATTGGATAACCCAATCCAGATAACCTTTCAAACTAAATTTAGAGTCCGAATAATCAATAGGGAGAATGACTGTAGAAAATCCTGGCTGGGTAATTAGAAGTATAATAAAACTACCCTGAAATGCTGTCACTTGATGTGGTACAGTATAACATTGTATATATATTATAGGCTTGGGGTTTTATACTGGATGAGGCACTCCTTTATATATATATATATATATATATATATATATATATATATATATATATATATATATATATATATATATATAATTGCACAGCATTTGTGCAGTTTTTTTTCCATGCGTTTTCCATGATTTCATTGTGCTTTGTTACACTTTACTGTGCTTTTACTGTGGTAAACTTTCATAAGGGGTATTTGGCTGTTAGCATTGGGTTGTGGGCAAAAAAAAGAAAAAAGCCCAGTTATTTTCAAGTTGTTCTGACGTATGTATATTTGTCTACCATTGTGTGTATAAAGTTATCACAAGTTCCACTCAATACCAGTACAAACGTAACATCATGCAGTATATAAGGAAATATGTAAACAAATATGTAGTAAGGTACACATAAGCACACAACATCTGTGCAATATCCAATAACAACTAATAGTCCTAGCAAGCAAAGACATATAACAGGGGCATGTTATGAAACATTTGATATAATGGCTTCCCTAATCTCAGATGGAAAGAGAATCCAGGATGTTTCAGCAATATTTGATAAGGGCATAGCTGTGTTATTTGTGTTGAATAATAGCTGATAAAGCATTGCTATTTCCATGCTAACTGTATTCTGTTTCATTTTGCAAAAGTAATACTTGAGTCGGATATCAGTCTGTGAGCCCATGAACATTTTTGAAGATTATATTTTGCCACAGTCATTCCATTCTGATATACAAAGGTACCAATCAAGTGAGCTTAATATAATACAATGACAAGTCTAAATTCCCAACATAATACATTGTATATCTTTGCATTTTATGATCCATCTCATACAATTTTCCAAGTAGCAATTTCCATATCTGTAAATTATAATACCTTTATAACTGGAAGTATTGATATGCAATCCCTACCTACTGGATTAGCTCTGTCAGTATCTTAAAATACATACAAAACTATGAGATGTTTTTCTAGTTACACAAGAAATATGCAAATCATGGCTAGAAAAGACATCTAACCACTGGCTAAGTGTGTTCTTCTTAAACACACATAACACATTTAAAACCATCTGCATTATGTACTGTATTACACATAATTGTGTTAATGAGTTGTTCCTCACATATACACTGTAGCTACATCTTCCTGAAGTCAGGCTTTGATTGATGTGCTCAGTTGACAGGTGCTTCCATAACCAAGATTGCACAATTTGAAAATGCTGCACATGAATCTATGAGCCTTTCTTGAGAACAGACTTCGCTGCAGCTTGCCACGCCCAATACCACCCAACCATGATAAATTGATAAATAGACAAATATCCATTTGGAGGCGTGCCATTATTTAGCTCCCTTCTCTAATGCCTATTGGACAACCAACTGGGATAATACAAAATGTAACTATTATATCCCTTTTACACAGATGAGTTGTGACGGCTCAGAATCAGCACTGATGCAACATTTTGGTCCATGTCAATTTTATACCCTCACAAAGCCGTCGTATTTTATGCCGTCTCTGAACCACCTTGCGAAGTGGTTCACAGACTGCACTGAACCGTCTTAAGTCCAATCAACATCCCTCATCCCCCGGCTGTCTTCAGTATTTTTGTCGTCCGTGTTACACGCTTTCATTTTTTACATACAATTACTGATCAAGTACGAGGTAGTCATTGGAGACTGGAAAAAGTTAAGAAATTCTAGGCTTGGCAGGTACTAAACAGATGAGGCACTTTCAACTGGGCAGTAGAATTTGGGGGCACGGACCCTGCACAAATCCAGTTAATGTGATCGGGGGACTTCTCAAGAATGCAGAGGAAACTCAAAGTGGACAATAGACACAACAGGCTGTTAAAATTAATAACGTATAACAGGAAATTTTGGCTAGTATTAAATTCGGCAGATTTGCTACCTTGGTAGATTTTGATGGTTTTTGAATTTATGTTTTTCACTGCTAGCCTTTTCACAAAGAAAAATGCCATAGTTTATTTCTACTTTTAATTAAAACAACATTAAAATACATGTTTACTTAATGAAATCTGTCTTCCAAACAGTATCGCATTTACAGTAACTCATTATAGCATCTACAATGTCAGTGTAGCAACTTGGATAAGAACAGAGGCCTTCTAAAAATGAGTTAACGCATTATTGTTATATAGTTCTTAATTTTAAGATACCAGTAATTGGAAAGGATTAGTAGCTGCAGTACACTTTAATAATAGGCATTTGCTAGCTCTCAGTTTTAAAACGTAGCTCTGGTTCACAAACATAACACAGTGTAATGATCATAACATCATTTAGTAATTGTAAGACAGTATTGTGACATGTGAAAACTTTAACAATAAAACCAAAACAAAAGGCTTTCAATTTAAAACTAGACTAGCAAGCACTGGTAAAATGATCTTATTTTTATATGGTACGAACTGATTTATTTTAACATATTGTTTAGGGATGTTGCGATACTTGCACGGTGATTGTCTACAATGACTCGACCTGTGGTGACGCTTAGGGAGGGCATGCCTGGTCAGATGACCCGCCCCCCCCCCATATTTCTGCCAGGCAGTGGTTTAGCCACTGCATTACAGGGGGAAAAAAGTGCTGAAAAGATGTTTTTTTTGGTGGTCTCAATAACCTTCAATCAGTACCGCTTTCAATTAGTATACACATGAATCGCCATTCACAACTGACCAACGACATGCTTGCTGTCTGCCAAAAGCACGCGTTTCAAATTTCTGTTTGTGATTGGGCTATTTACTGTCATTCGTGAGAGGTTCAACCTTGAAATCTTCTGATTGGACAATGCACACAGCTTTTACACTTTACAGTCCAAACGGACACGCAACGTGACAGAACACCGAATGAGATACGCGAAGTATGGCATGACAGCGGTAGGGGAAAAGAAAAAATCATTTTAAAAATTGCTGTATGTTTTGGTCTAAACGGTAGAAAACTGTTGATGAACCATCTGAAGACAACAAGCTAGCAGCTATCACCAGTAGTCCTGCGGCAGTCAAACGGTAATTAAATTAGTCAGGATTTGTGCGATAAAATAAAATGGTGTGCTTTGCTTTGAACACAAAATGTTAATTAACAAAAATGAACAGCCATCAGTGTGAATGAAATTATATATAGTTATTTTTTTGTTTATCATCAGATTGATAAATTGAAATCTGATGCAAATGTTAAAAGTTCAAGTAATTTGCTTTGTATTTCTTTTTTGTTTTTAATCAAGTGTTATAAATTGAATATTTTTTTTTTTAACTATTTTGCACAATGGTGTATTTGGTTATCAGATCTAATATTAAAATGAAAAAAAGGTTGTTATTTATTTTTAGAAAATAAAACGTCACTGCACGAATAAGAAATCAGGTTGCCAATTACACCACTGTGATTACTCACCTTAAAGTTACCATTTTCATCCCCTCCCAAAATATAATCCTGGCTACGCCACTGCTGCCAGGTTTACTATTTAAAAATATATTTTTTTATGTTTTTCATAAGTGTGTAGAGAACATGTAAGTATGCAGTTTATTTCAAACTTTCAAACCTTAATAACGTAACCAAAGAGTGTCAGTCAGCGAAAATATGTGCTAAAACTGAGTGAATTTGATGTAGCCCTCTAAAATGGCAAAAAGACAGATACATTTGGAGTTTTTCTACAACAAAAAAAGCTAAACCACCAACACCAGAGACATAAAAAAACCCAGACTCTTCTGTAGTTCAGAATGTTATTAACAGCACAAGAGTGTGACGATACTTCCATTTCAAATGCTCAGGTTAGTGCAGGTGCAGCTGTCGATAAAAGAGACCTTTGCCTGTAAAGTGTTGTTTGCAGCTCTCTTGATTGTGACAATCTGGCGTAGAACTGTTTGTGATGAACGATCTGGTAATGTAAGAAAGCTAGCTTAATTTTTACATAAAAATTGTTAAAATCGTGCATCGGGTTTGAACGCGGTTTCGCTTCTTTAGTTGTTTTTTTTTTTTGGGGGGGGGGGGGGGGGGGGGGGGGGGGGGGATTTGCCCCACCAGTTTTTCAAGCCATGAGTCGCCACTGGAATTACTTTGACATCCAACACATTCTTTCCCTTGTCCAGCACTTCTACCTGTGCTGCACCAGTCTGTCAGAGGCCGGGATCACTCACTGTATGCCACACTCTGATTGGTGGAAGAATTATTGCCGATCCAATCAAAACCGCCAATAAAGCCAAAATAAATTCCCAGCCAAAACAACGCATTTGCAATTTTTGTAGCTGTTGACAGTATATGCAATAGGTAGAACTATTTTGTTTTTGAAGCCTACACCTTTTGATACAATGCAGTGGGTATCAGACGACTGAATGAAAAAAAAAAATATTAATATTGCTTCCCCACTTAAGTATTTGTATTTCAATTTTCCACATATACAGTACATATATATTATATAGATATATCTATATATATAATATATTTATAATATATATATATATATATATATATATATAATAGAGAGGACAAAGCGAGCACAGGGAAGTTTACAGTACACTACAGTTCTCCAGCGCCATTCATTAAAAGATACGATATTGATATACCTGTGTATAGGTTATGGTTGTTACTAGTTAGTTGCACAAGAACACTTCTGTCCAGAGTGGGTAAATTATACACACTTTCAGACACACACATAGTGTACTCACGTGATCCATTTTGGCTGTGTGAAAGGGTTATGATAGTATTAAACCGGCAGAGATTGCACAATTTTGTGCTGTGTGAATGGATATTTTAAAGAATCTTTAACGTTTCTGGTAGCGGCATTTGTGTGTGAAAGTGGTCTATGACTAGTAACTAACGTGGAAAAAAATCAACTGTAATAAATGTTGTGATGTGAAATGAGTAATGAAAACCGGAAAGGTCTCAATAACTTAATGTAATTATATTATATTATTATCCACAATAGTGGTTTGCTTAATTTCTGTGTATTTTTGGCTTGTTCAAAAGTTGTATAACAACATTCCTGGAATCTTTAAATTTTATAAGTAGAATCAAACCATTGACATGCGTTTTTGTGTATGGAATGGTTTAAGAGAACAGACACAGTATGGACTGCAGATTAGATTCTGTGTATTGTAGAAAACTGACTGTGGATGATAATGGTTAATGAGGATTGTGATAAATTCTGGACCCATCTAAGCACTATACAACACTTATGAACTTGTACCCAGGTCTGTATGTTGGGTAGTTTGTTTCATAATCTTGCCTTGTATTTATTTATTTATTTTTTGGGGTTGTCAGCTGTATACATGGATTGAATTTGAAATATGGCAGCCACCTACTGCTGTATGAGACACATATCCACCACTTCAAAGATCCAGATTGGACATCAAAATGGTGTAGTATTCTGGGATAGGGTTGTCACCTTGAATAACTGAACCTGAAAAATTATGTTGAAAAATTTAGCTTCATAGCTATTTAGTCATCGTCTGAGGTTGTTCTAAGTTAGCTTCATCGGGTGGATTTAGAGCTACAGTACATGTTCTGTATGTTAACATACTGTGGTAAAGCTGCTCAAAGTGCACCACGTAAACGTGCTAGATAAATATTATTTAAATACGCTTTCTTATAAAATATATCCACAAATTGATTTTTATTGTTTGGGGAATGTCAGTTTCACGCTCAGGATGTATTATAACCCAATAGGGTATTTCTATTGCTTGTTTAGAAAAAAAAAAAAACTGTAGTGAAGAATTGTTAAGCAGTGTATACTCTTCTTTCTCATATTCAGTGCTTGCACAGTTTCACCCTGTAATGTCAAAGTGGTAATGCTTAGTGGCACCCTTAGAGTTACCATGTCTTTTGCATTCCAGTTTTCTGAAAGGGGCTTTAAATGATTTTTTATGCACAAATAAGAATCATGCTTAGAAAATAATAATTGAATATGAAATGCATGCATTTCCTATGGCAATTCAGCTTTAAGAAAGACAAATGTCTTCAACATGAAGGCCAAAATAAATAGCTCTTCAGGTCATTTTTAAAAACAACTAAAAAAAGAGATTAAAAAAGGAAAAGAAATATAGGCACTCAAGCAACTAATACAAGAAGATATATCACCATCCTGAGTGATTGTGACAACCATAGACCATATCAGCGCCTGTTTGTTTGCACAATACCTCGTTGCATTAAAAAAGCCGTCCCAGCTGTCTTGGGCTCTGGAGTCGCCTGTTTCATCACCTGACACTGCAGCAGATGTTATGGGCTGATAACAGACTTCACTCTATTCCCGTCACATCTAAGATTACCCCTGAACAAAATCAAATACATTATGATGCTTCCAGCCATTTATTGAAAAAAGACCACAATTGTTCCTTTATGGAGTGCTAAATGGCCTTTGTAGCTTCCTATACATGATCATTTTTCTTTATCATAATCTATTTATTCTATAATTGGGTCCCCAACATCATCATTAGCAATGATAATGGTATTATTTACCAAGACCAAAAACGAGGTGATCAAATCAGATCTGTTATTTTTTTCTTTTTGAGGGTTGTTGTTTGAAAGCATTTGTTCAATTATTATTATTATTATTATTATTATTATTATTATATTATTATTATTATATATATTTTAGGTACATTTTTAAATGCAAATGCACAATATATACGAGTCCTTCATGAAAGTTTAACAAAACCATTTAAGAGTGAAAATTGTCTGATCTATTTGTCTTGATACAAGTTATTGCATATCTTGCAAACAGATATATATAGTTTTGCTCAAAGAGCCAACATTTTACCTACCTGTGTCTGTGTGGGTGTGTGGTGTGTTTCTATATATCATATACTATATATTATATATATTATATATATATAGATATATATTATATATATATATATAAGAGATCTATTCAACATGTTCTTATTCGTTGTGATTCAAGACATAATGGCCAGATTTGCAGCAGATATTTACTCTAAATTGCTCTTAATTGTCATTCGATTTAAAAAAAAAAAAAAAAAGTCAGATATCAGTATTGAAGCCAGTGAAGTTACTAATCCAAAACTCAGAAATTTAATTTGGAGGTTATAAGAAGGACTTCTTTTTTTTTGGTTTTTATTTATTTAATTTATTTAATTTTATTTTAAGCCATTTGATGATTTTTTCTGGGCTTTCACTTTTTATATGTTGTATTAAATTATTGTTTTCAGTTATTTTCTGTTTTTTTCTGTCACAATTTGTATAGTAACTAGACAGTACTTGCACACTTAAATTGTACCTTCTTTCCTTTGCAGTCTTCCACAACAAAATTCTTATGGTCACAGGCATATTCTTCTGGGGTTTTTGTGTGTTTAGGCATTTTTTTTTTACATTTCACCACAATCTACAATTCTGTTTTAAATTCCATGAGCGTGTAAATAAAGCCTATCGAACTGGAATATAGCTTTAATCTCACGAACAAGAACAATCCTCTGTTTCTTGAAATCTTGTTTTAAATCTGGCAAACTTGTTCTAATCCTCTAAAAAATATGTAGGAATTTGCTGCCACTCAGTAGTTGGGTGGGTTTAATTATTCAGAATGAATCAAAGCGAGATACAAGTCAGGAAGGAGGGACATTGCCCCACGACACAGCATAAAGATTTTTGCAGATTTTGTGTTTTATGGGGAAAGGGGTTAAGTCAGTATGAATTGATTCACCACTTCCAGTGTTTTGCTGGTGTTAATTGGATATAACTGATTTCATTTTTTTTTATACGTTTTTATCAGTTAAAACTGAAAATCATAAACCTTAGTTATAAGTTGTTATTGCATCACAGTGACTTAAGCATGGAAATATCTTTTTTTTTAAAAGGAAGTCAAACATTTATTGATTAACTGTTATATCCCTTGAGCTCAGTGCAGAAACTGAACAGCCAAATAGTCATACAAGAAAAAGAAAAAGAGAAAAGAATTAATGTCGCCTTTGAAACATTTAAATACACCTGTGATAAGCTAACCAAGGTAATCAATGTTATAATGATACTGGGAGCATCCTGACAGCATGGCACTGCTGTATCAGTGAAAGTCATCTGCTGAATTTCTATAGTGGCACACAGGGATGGCAGAAACCATTACAAAATACTGCTTCTCATGTGTGTGAGAGATAAGCTTGAAATAATTGCTACTTGACAGGTCTGAATAATTGCCAAATTAGACAGATGGTGTTTATTATCATAAAAAAAGAGAATATATTACCAATTGTACAGATCTAGATAGATGACCGGATAGAGGGTTGCTTTTCATTATTCTTTTGTTTTTCTTTATGGACATGCATTGGGGAGAAAGTGATTGTGAATCCCCTGTTGGCTGCTCACAGTTAAATTATCGCTACCCAGAACAGACAGGGTGTTCCGATTGAGGGAGGAAAAAAAAAACAAAAAACATGCAGCAGTGAGTCATTCCAGTTCTCAGAGATTTGAGGGGTTTTATGTTTGTCTTTTGAAGAAAAATCTTTGATCAGTTTGTCCGTAAGGGCTCTTGTTTTGTCTTCAGAACAGTCATGGTACTAAGGACTTTAAAGGCTTTAGGGAGACAGCATTTTATGTTTATTTTGTATTATTTTGCATTTGTTGTTAAACAATATTACTGATCCTATAAGGCACAGGCGGATTGTTCAGTGGTTTAAAAACTATAATCCAAATAAAATGAAGCAGCAAAATACATTTACTGTATAGTCTTAGAAATAGAGTTCACTAGTCCAACTTGCTTATATGGATGAATTCATTTTGAAGTTTGGTAATTATTTTGGTTTTCAATTCATAGTTTCAAATCAAACTGCAGATTACATCAGTGTAAAGATACACTTACATACTGACCAGCAAAGGATAGGCACCAGATTATTCTATTTATTACAATTTATGGGAACCCTTAACGAGAATGCTTTATGAATATCTTTATATGATTGTAGCAGGGCAGGAGCCCTGCACATGAAGAGTGGATTTTGTGTGTACATATTGTAAATAAGTGCCGGCATTTGAACTTCAACCACTGTCTTGATCTCATGCCTGTCACTCAGCAGCGACTGCACACACCCACAAACAAGACCCTGTTGCACATGGTGGCAGCGAGGGATTCGCTGCATTTCGCCGAGGCAAGGCGGGACATCAGGAGGAGATCGTGATTCCAGGGTGAGGACTCCTGGGGAAGAGCTGATGCCCCTAACCCCTGAAATTTTTTGGGGGGACAAAGGCAAGCCCTCAGGTGACGTTCAGAAGCCACTGGAGGAGCTGCTGAGGGAGCCAGAGAGGGGAGCCAACTGAGACGAGGGTGGAGCTAGAGAAGGAGGAGTTAGAGCCCTGAAAACCAGAGGGGGAGGGGCTACTGTCCTCCAAGGCCAAAGTAAGTGGAGCTACTATGCTCAAAGGCCAGAGTAGGAGTGGTAGCCTGCCTGTCTGAAGAGCCAGAGGAGGAGCTACAGTCCAAGAAGGAGTAGCTGCCGTCCCGAGGGCCAAAGAAGGAGGAGCTACCATCCTGACAGCCAGAGGAGGAGGAGCTACCGTCCAACAGCCTGAGGAGGAGGAGGTGTTGCCATCCCCGACAGTGAGGAAAGAGGGAAGTGATGGGCTTCTATGGTGGAGGAGTCAAGGAGACCAGATCCACCACAGCCCCGACCTCCACCCCTGTGGTCCATTTCCGGCGCCTAAGGGTCAGCTCCCTCGGCCCATGCTCCCAGACACCCCACCGTCGTGTCTGGACCTCTCATGACTGGGCCTGGGTTCTAGGTCGCAGCACCACCAGGCATGGTCGTTCGCCCAGACTCCTGTTTCGCTCCCCCTAGTGAACCAGGCATCACTACACTGTCACAGGGGCTCTCTCCTCTGCCTGCAGCTGCAGCCACCCAGTGACCAGCCTGTGCTCTGGTCGCCCTATCCACGCCGCCTGGGTCCCCTGTCACCGGTCCTCAGTCCCTTTTAAGGGGGCACAAGAATGGAAAGAGCGGCCCGTAAAAGACCCACTGTACCCTCCTGCCCAGCTGTAACTCCCACCCAAACAGAGACATCAATCAAGGGGGAAGGTGGCCGGTGGCAGCCATCTGTGCTTTGCACAAAGGGGGAGGTATGTAGCAGGGCAGGAGCCCTGCAAATGAAGAGTGGGTTTTGTGTGTATATATTGTAAATAAGTGTGTAAATTGTTGTAACTAATTTAATGAAGTACCTGATGCTCCTGGGATAGCCTGCCTGCTGTGTGTGATTGGCAGCTGTGGATAATCAGCAGGTAGGTGTGTTTCAGCACGGCGTCTGGTATAAAGAGGTCCTACTTGTTTACCTCCGGGCATGCTGCAAAGCCACAGACAACGGGCTAAAGATCATCCACACTACCTGGACATGGAGACCTGGCTGCGTAATCTTGATCACCGTGAGAGTGACCCGGGATCAGAAGCGAAACCGCTGACGGCCCTGCTAGTAGTCGAAGTCGGGTTTTGGTTGTGGTTGAACAGAGAAGATTAGTTCAGGGATTGTAAATCCCAGTAATGTATAGTGAGCGAGATGTATAGAGCGGGACCTCCATGTCTTAGGGAGTAGCGCATGTCGTTGTTAAGGCACCTTTATTTTGATAGTTTTTTGTACTGTGTTTTATTTTGCAATTTTTGTACAGCTTGCTGTATTAGTCCTCTGTGCGTTACCACATCACATGACCATATTTATTTACTTTCGTTTTCTGTTTGTTAATAAATCCTGCGCACCTGTGCCGGCGTTTCAACTTCAACAACTGTCTTGATCTCCTTCCTGTCACTCAGCAGCGAATGCACACACCCACAAGCAAGACCCTGTTACAATGATAATAAAATCAGTAGAAAGATATGTTGTATTCTGATTACGGTTGACAAAGAAAGACCTTTAGGGAACTTTAGGTTAGAGAACAGATGGATAAATGAAGTACTACATTTAAATACTTCCTCGCAACATGACATTTACACATTTAAAAGCTTTATGTAAATTCAACTTTTTGATCCATGGTAATTCAATCCAAAAGAATATGTCTCAGTTAAAGTTGGAATATGATACCATACATAGAAGGTGCTAGACTCAATGTCTCAAAGCTTTCACATTAAAATATGTCTTAAGTACCAGTACTTCTGAAGAGGAATATTTGATGACAAAGGGAATATTTTCTATCTATCATATTATCTATCAATCTCTGAGGCACCCTCCAAGAAAACATGCAAATAAGTTGAAAAAGAACATGATGTTATACAGACAAGAACATAGATACTAAATGATTCCCAACTTTGTAGGTTTTGTATTTGAATATACAGTAAAACTTGAATTTACAAAATTCTGTGTCACAAAAGTATCATAGAATTTAGTATCCATTCCTATTTTGGACTTCATGGAGAGCAAAATTAATGTCAGGCAATCTTTTTACTAACTTTTACTAAGAATACATATGCTTTAATTTTCAAGGAAATTGACCAAACAGAAGTACATGGAAAGACATCGTTCTCATAGCACAGTGAAGATGCTATGATAAGAAATACAAACGGATGTAAAGCATCACTTTATTATATGATGCATTACACTGTGTGTGGCTGTAGAGAAATAGCCCTTGGGGATAAAATAACTGTTGATAACCTAGACCCCTAAGCTAGTTAACACCCCCTGTTTTCCCATTGTTATTAATCAGTTTCTCCGGTAAGAATTATTTCCCTACATAAACCGGCCCCCATATTAATTCCCATGTGTTCCCCTTATGCTTGCCCACTACAATGTGCTAATCTTGATTTCCTGAAGGGCCACACAAAATCTGACCAGGAAATAGTACAGTGTTGTCATCTTACAAAGACAACAAAGTTGTAATGAATGTAGAGCTGGGTTCTTGATAGACTGTTGCTTGTTGTGCACTACGTTTGATGCTTCTGTTAAGATCCAGGTGATTTTGTTGTTATTGTTATTTATTACTGTATAGAGTAATTTGTTTATTCTAGTAAATCAGACTACCATTATCAAGTTTCTACAGAGGGGTCAAGAGTTTTCATATTGCCATAGTATTCCTTGAAAAATACTAAATATATATATATATATATATATATATATATATATATATATATATATATATATATATATTATTTTATATAAAATAAATAAAAGCGAAATGATATTTTCGCTTTACTAAAAAAAAACACACACACAAAAAACTGTTTATTAGACTAAATGTTACTAAATACATATAGACACTAGCTTTCAAGACCTCATACACCATCTCTCTTTTTCAGATTTGCAGATCAATGGAATCTTTTTGTACAATATATTCCTCTGTGGTAGTTTGTCTGATCATGATTTTTAGACTTTGTCATATATTGACAGAAATGTATAGAGTAAAGTTGGATTTAATTTGATTACAGTATGATCTTCATTCTCAGTAGAAATTGTCAGTTATTAGTATTGCCTGACTATATTCCATACTTTCTAAATGTCATTATGTGGAAAATGCTGCAAATGTGTTGTGCTAAATGCATGTGCTTTTGTTTGTACAAATCCATTACTACAGGCTATTTCCACAAGCCTACACATGAAAGTATGTTGATGTGGAACTCTCCCCAGACATTGTGTAGGTCTGAAGAGCCAAAGGCATCATACCATGATTTAAGACTTTATCATGTATGTGAAATTATATGTAGGCAGATATATGCCTGGTATCTCTTTGAATGAAGGAGTTTAATCCTAGACCACCAACGAAAGTTACTGTAGTATGCAAAATGCATTGGCTCTTAATTTTTTAAACAGTACTTATAAATGTACTTGTAAAATGCCATGTTAGAATAAACCCATACAAATTCTATATATATGTATTTCATGTAATTTCTGACTGTGAAAAGCAAAACTACTGTACAGTGCAAGTGGATCTTTTTCATTCACGGACTGTATGCAATCATTTTTCTGTGATATTCTGTGATAACTTTTGACATTCTTTAGGGAGTTCCAAACGCAAAAGAAATTACATTTTGAGAGTTTTTATAAGAAAGAGAAAGCACATTTTAATGGATAGAGTTAATAAAGAGGGTGAGCCTGAACCCCAGATGTGTTTGGCAGGGATTTTGTATTTTGTGAATATTAAAACAACATCCAATTGATTTTGTTTAGAATTGGGAAAACTGCACTTAAAATAATATAATTTCAATCAAATCACATAACGAGAATACTTAAGCATTTTCAGAGAATACTTAAACATTGATTACTTAAGCTGTCTGTCACAGGTCTGTCACACTCATGATAACTGACTTGATATTTTTACTAATCGTCTTCAAACTTTTATAGACTCATAGCCTCCTATTGACATTTTGGATTGCATTTTGGTATAATCGAAAAAATGTTTGTTTTATTGTTTATTGTCACCATGAATAGTCCAAGAGTGACCCTTTGTATGTGTGTGTTGTGGTTCTTTTATAATGCGTTTTCCAGCATTTGGGTGTGAGACACACTTTAATGCCCTTCTGTTACTTTAACCAAATCAGAACAGAATAACATATTATACAGTTTCTAACTGAACAGCTGCGTCCATAATTAAACTTTTTTTTCTTTTTTTTTTTTTTAGAGCACCCAATTATTTTACCCTCCCCAATCTGGAATGTCAAATGGCATTTCCTCACCACAGCAATTCCCCACAACTGAACTGAAGGTCATGCATCAATCCCACGGCCAAGCCAAATGTCTCTTTACACACAGAAACTCTAGAGCAGACAGAGTAGAACTACCAGCCTCTAGAGGACAAAGGCCAGCCTTGCAATTGTCCACTTGACCTCACCAGGACCTTGGTCAGTAGGGTCCACCAGAGCCAATACTAATTGTACTGTCCTACAAGTTTTCTAAAATAAACAGTATTTTAATATCAAGTTCAATTTACATTTGCTCTAGATAACAGTTCAATGTGGTTGTGACAAAATTGTTAAACAAGGTTTATGTAAGGGTTCTATGGTTGTGCAGTTTTTATGGCTTTCATGCATTCTCCATTTGTATGGTGGTAGAACCAAGCTTGTATCCACCAGGTGTACCTTGTTACATCACACAAAGACAGAAGAAACTGAACATCGAAGGCAGCTTCCAGATTAGATTGATGGCCCAATCTGCAAGGTCATCTTGATAGGAAACTAACTAGAGTCTCCCTCCTTGAAATCTGCAACAACTGAAAATCATGCCCTTTAACAAAGGTGCAAAACAAAAACTAAATTATTCCTTGTCTGGCATTGTTAGGAATTAAAGAACAATGAAGAACCAGAGGTCTAAATAAGGTAAAACAACTCTGAACCTTGACCAATGTCTTGGTTCATATTGTACACATTCTTTTTTTCCAATAACACTGAAGCAAGGGTTGGGGTCTGTAAATTGAGACTGATAAACTTTATTTTAAAATGAGTGGGTTAGAAATCTTCAACTTTCTTTGTTTCCATTCCAACGGGCTACTGCAGTAAAAACACTGGACCATACCTTTGGGACATATACAATAAGATAAGCTTCAGGAGCTGTCCAGGACATTCTGCAGCAGTGTAAAGTAATTAGTAGAAATAGACTTGAATACTGTGGGTGAGAAAAAAAAGATGAGAGTAAGTCTTTGATTCTCATTTTGTTTGATGTGACTCCAAGAGATTTCCGATTAAACTGATTTGGGGGTGAGGGAACCCAAACTGTTTCTCAGCCAACTGATTAGGAAAGTGCTTTAAAGAGACTTCAGAGATTTCAACTCTAAATAGATAGATAGCTTTTGCCAGCTATTGCTGTGTGGTCAAGTTAGGTTTAATAATTTGTATTTGTTTTGTACAAAGGCATTTAGTCCAAGAAAATGTTACTATGTTGAAAATGACTAAAATAGACCTGCAAAAAAAAAAAAAAACTTATTTTATATATATAGATATATATATATATATATATATATATATATATATATATAACAGGGAGAGATCTGTGCTGACTCTGCTGGCGTGTTCACGGGCTGCAGGAAGAGGGCGGCAGTCGCCCAACAACCGCCTGTGAGTCATGGCAGTGACACGGGGAGGTGGGAAAGTGTGAGTGTGGACTTTCCCCCTCTCTGAATGGCCGAGAGGCGGGTCTTGGGTGATTGTCGGTCCTATAAAATAACGCTCTGTTGTTTCCACAGGTCTGCCCACTTAGACGCGCTAAGGGTGCGGACACTTTGATTCGGGACCGGGAATCAGCGAGACAGAGAGAGAGAGCGGGGAACCCTTGGGCAGACCCCGGCATATTGTGAAAGAGCAGGCGAGATAGCCGAGAGAGTAGGACGGTGATCCGGGTCGTGCGGGTAGCGGCGACCGGGATAACGCTGCCTTTTATTGGTAGTTTTATTACTGTTTTATTTTCCCTTGTTCTTTTCGCCTTCTGTTTTCATTATTATTTCTTTGAGCACCTGCGAGTGCATTTGCAGGTCGTGTACCAGCTGTGGTATTTCCGTGGTGCTGTCTATCATCGTTGATAGGCAGCCCACGGTCAACAGTGCCCTCTACCGGAGAGAAAAAATACAAGGAAAGAAAAAGAGCCGGCCTAAAATAAAACTGGGCACCTGTGTGGTGTTTCCCAAATACACCTGTCTGTCTCCTTGTCAGTGAATTACCCACACCCCTTTCACAATATATATATATACTTTCCCTTTTAAAATACTTTATGTTTAACATTCTAGAACATTGTAGAAACGTGCACATATTTACAATTATTTAAATCAATAATAGGCAGGATTTTGGGGGTGTGGGGCAGAGGTGTATTTGCACTTTACTTTATGCAACATGTAAAAGTGTTCAAGAGGAAAAACTAATCCAAAACATAATATTCTGACATTACAAGCGTATTGATCACTATACTGAGTATCAACAACCTGTGATTCAACAATGGATCTAGAACTCTGATTCCCTTTTTTATTTGGTCATCCGGTTCCTAGTAGCTGCTTCATCTCAAAACTTTGTCGGGCTGGGTCTTAATTGATTCCTCGGCATCAACAACATGATGTGTGCACTCAGAATTAAGATACAAAAAAGCATGTAGACTAGTTGTAGTCAAACGTTTACATACCCCAATGGAAATTTGCAATTTCTTTAAATTTCTCGAAAAAACAAAGAATTTTAGGAAAAAGCTTTTATAGAAAAAGTTTTGGTTTTGTGGATGAGGAAAAAAGTTACAAGAAATAGATGTCTACAATTATTTGTTTCAGCATTTGTTTTTTTGCAAAAATGCAAATTCAAAAGTATTCATACCCTGGCAAGGAAAATTAAAAGTTGTGGAGCCTTTAGCAATAATAACATTAGATTACTTATCATAACCCTGATTCCCTTAAAGACAAGATGACTACCAAATCATTACGTATGAGATATGCCTCCTATTGGTAGATATTTACTGAGTTCTTCATATCAGAGCTGCCGATAGGCCCCTTCCTGGGGTGACGTCCTCGATCCCGCCTACTGGAAGCCATATTCTCTTTTTGCATCGAACACGACCGACACGACCTCGCTGATTGGTGGTCGTCCTCCAGTTCAGGGAACCAGGGTTACGGTATGTAGCCTAACGTTCCCTTTCAATTAGAAGACGACCTTACTTATAGGAAAGTATACCAGAGCCGTCATGAGGGAGAAGGAAAGGCAGCATATCAGGTATGCATCAGAATTGCATAACCCAAGGTTAGCGGTGCAAGCGTGCAACCTCAAGGACTCTCATGCCTAATGAAGGCAAGGAAGGATCTGTCATGTTAAGGCGATAAAACTTGGAGAAACTATGCGGCGTAGCCCAGCTAGCCACAGTACAGATATCGGACAGCAAGGCCCCTCTGAAGAGGGCCCAAGATGTAGCCAACCCTCTGGTAGAGTGCGCAAGCCAGCACTATCATACGCAGTCGAGGCTTTCCTAGGGTCCGTATCCTGTGACAGACAAAGAGGTGGTCGTAATAACGCAGAGCTCTTGTTCTATCCACATAACACCTCAGCGCCCACACCAGGCCGAGGAAGTACAATCTCCTATCCTCCTCCGAAGAAAACAGAGGTGGATGGAAAGACTCAAATTCCACAGACTGGTTCATGTTCACTAGCACCTTATGGAAGAAAACAGGGTTTGTAAATAGTGACACCCTGCTGGCACCAACAGTGCTTGTAGCTTACTGGCCCGCTTTGTGGAGGCGATAGCCAAGAGGAAGGCTGTCTTCATAGACAGATACTTCAACTCTATGGAGTGTATGGGCTCGAACTGGGCCTTCGTGAGAGCCTCCTGCACAATATCAAGGTTCCATTCAGGGAGAACAACCCTCCTTGGAGGGCATAATTGCAGAGCACCATTAAGAAAATGGGTTGCCAATGCGCACCCGGAGATACAGTCCATGGAGCCATGGCACACAGAAATGGCTGCTAAATACACCTTCAATGTAGAAGGTGACCCAACAGCCTCAAGCAGTTCTGCAGAATATATCTGTTTTAGTTTTTATTGTTTGTGTTTTTGTTTGCATTATATATATATATAGTTACTGGTGTTTACATGATATATTTCTTAAACTTTTTTCATCTAACGTTTATTTTGTTTTTATAAATTTGACAATTTTTGTCCTGTAAAATCCTTTGAGATACACCTGTAATGAAGGGTGCTATAGAAATAAACTTTGATTTGATTTGATTCCCAGACTGCAACCCAACCCAAGTTGAAAGCGTCCGTCGTCACCACCTCATGGTTCAACACTACTCCCATCCGGAAACCTTTGCGCAGGTGAAAGTTCATCCTCCACCAGCGCAGGACTGCCGGACACAAGCGAGACACTGTCAGCCAACGGTATCTGTCATGCTTTGGATGTAAATGAAACGCATTGAGCCACAGTGGGTGCATGCAGAGTAAGCTTGATGGCTGACCCAATAGTTTTTGACACAACACGAAGGTAACCTCTAATCCCTGTCGAAACAGGGAGAGGCAACCTCGAATAGCTGCTATTCTGTTTTTAGATCAGGCCATTATAGAACCTTGATTTTATTCTTTTTGAACCATTGTGAAGTAGATTTTGATGTGTGGTTTGGATAGTTGTTGTGTTGGAATGTCCAGTTACGATTTAAACCAAGTTTCGTAGTGGAGGGTTTCAGATGATTGGCCAATATCTTTTGGCATGCTACGGAATCCATTTTACCATGTATTAGAACTAAATTTCCTGTGCCATTAGATGAACAACAGCCCCATAGAAGGATATTACCACCTCCATGCTTAACAGTAGGTATGGTGTTCTTTTCTTTGTACACCCCACCAGACTTTCTCCAAATGTAACAACTATCAGCATGACAAAATAGCTCAATTTGTTTCATCACTCCAGAAAACATTTGACCAGAACTCATATCTATCGTTCAAATGCCGTTTTGCAAACTTTAAGCAATTGTCCTTGTACAACCAACACTCGATCTATGGTTGAAATGGAGTTTTGCAAAAAAAATAAATAAATATAATAATTGCAGACATCCTTTTGCTACAAAAGATTTTTCCTAAAATTCTTTGTTTTTTTCAGAAATTTCTAGAAATTGTAAAATGTTCATTGGGGTAAATATTTGACTACAATTGTACGTTGCCCCTCCCCTCCCATACACACACATTTGGATCCCAAATCCTGCTTATGAAAACAATACTACTCGATAATTATCTTGCTGGCAATAATGAACCACAAATATGTTTATGTCTGTATTGCTGTCAGTGTTATGTGATTCCGTGTCCTGGATCCCCATCTAATTTTCTCTTTAGTCAATAAAATGTTTTATAGGCTGTGTTACTGAACTACTTTGTGCAGTGTTTTTATGTTATGCTTAGGGTTTAATATTACATTTTAAACTTAATCTACCCAAAGACAGTTATTCTTAGTTTGATTATATTAGATATATAAGGAAGTGAAAGGAAAAAGTATATGAGTAACACTACATCTCCATCTAATGCTAAGTAAGCTAATGTTATTTATGGATAATGAACTCAGAATGGAATGGCCATGGTATATAAGTGCCACTAAGAACCTCATAATATGGGGAAAAAACCAAAGTGAAATACAAAGAACTGTAAACTGCTGGTTTAATGCAAAGTGATGCCATGACAAACATGTAATGTGCTTAAATCACATATCATGCGTAATATTGTTCGAGTGAGATTACAAATGGAATATGCAGAAAATACTTAAATTAAATAACCCAGAAATTGGATCTTTTTTTCTTAAGGCCTTTTAGGTAATCAAAAAAGCAGCTAACATTAAAAATAGGAATGCAATCTTCATAGCGTTACATGTTTTCAACCAGTTCTTAAATAGCAATGGTTGACAAACACATACATTAAAAAAAATATTAATTGCAAATATGTCTTTATTTTCTAACATTGGATGGCGTGATATAAGTGGGATTGTAAAATATAAGCATATGAATTTTTAAAAAATCAGAAGTTGTGATCTTAATACTGTAGTGTAAGATAGATGTTATACTGTATTTATATACTTATCCTGATACTCCAGGCCTGTGAAAAACATTATTTAAAATACTATATTCATGTTCACTGATGTTGAGTATAAATCAGACCTAATGGGAACTAAACACAATGAGAGAAATGAATTAGAACTAGTTTCTTTAATTTCCTTTTTAAACCGTGGTTTCACATAAGCTGTGTGTGGATTTCTCAGAAAACTTTGTAAACATACACAACTATTCTACTTCACAGGAAACAAATATGTCTTGCAAATGGTGCTGAAAACATCAAATGCCTCGTTCAAGTTATTGCTTATTGATTACTTATGTAAAGGGTTAAAGACATCTACTTTGTACCATCAGTCCTGATTTCATTATTTATCTTATATGAGATGGAACAAAGAAGTGGAATTAAAAAATATATAAAAAAAGAGAGTAGTGATCAAACACTGCTGATAAGAGGAGTCTGTGTGCTTTCGGGTGATGTGTGTATTCAACTGCAGGCTGACTCCTCTTATGCTAATACAGCCAATTTCCTCTTTTATTTCATTTCTGGAGCCTAAATCTGTGATCTCTGATAACGTTCCCTTGGATACCGCCTTCACTCACAGACTGGGAACTGATGGAGATGTGTAACTCGTAGAGAGCACCAGTGAATGAATAATTTAAAACTCCACCCGGAGATTTGAGGCGAAACAGCAAGATAAGAGACACCACCAGGTCCCTCTCTGTTTATTCAGAGCTTCATCTTCCAATGACAGGTGACCTGCAAGGTCAAGGGCATGATGGGAAATTTAACCAGCAGTAGGAGATGGTGCTGAATCCCATAAGAAAGAAAAGCATCAGTCTCTGTCTTTTTCTGAGTTAAAAAATTCAGAAGCTTTTATAATTTAAAAAAAAAAAAAAAAGCCTGAAATAAATCATTCTATCATTTTCTAGTCTCAAAAACAGTTATTATCTGCCCCTGCTTTTCAATCGTTGGGAACAAGCTCTGCAATATAACACTATAACAAAAAAATTAAATCAAACGTTCACCCCGAACTGCATTCCCACGTAAACATTCTTTTTGCACCCATGACTACTCACAGTCTGTGTCCAAAAAAAAGTTTGTAATGGGTGGTTTGCAATGTTTAAAACAACCAGTGACTCCTGTCTCTGCACTTTTCTGTCTGAATCCACTTATGTTTTCATTCCACAGCAATCATACCTTTTATCTTCCATGATAAACATGAACACATAAGCAGGTTATTGCCTGGTGAAAGGTAAGGTGTGCGTGACTACCGCCCAGTTCCAGCCAGCAGACTTTGAGGTTTAGATGTCTTCAGGACATTGGAGGGGGAAATGTTAACAAAAAGCTGATTCACAAATGTGCCACACAGGGTGCCCATACAGGTTATCCTAGACCAAGCGTGAAGGTTTCGTCGAACTGGCGCCACTCTGCTTGGCTCCTTAAAGCTTTAAAGACATTTTTGTTTTGCATTCATTAGAAGTTTTTATTTATATGGTTGTGTATTTGTCTAATTTTATCACTGAATGTTTCCATATTTTTAATTAGTGGCATTAATTTGAAAAACAGATCCAAACACATATAGTATGCACACAGTTATAAAAAGGAACACCTGTCTAAAACATTTCCCAACTTTATCATTGTTTTAATATTAGGATAGAAGAAACTTTTTGGTCAACAGTTTGGGACTGTTTATAGTGATGTGGATGACTGCTGTAGTTAGGATTTGTTTTAGTATATAATGAATGTGTATTGTATGATATATATATTTGATGTGCGTTATGTTTTTCTTTTTTACTGTGTAGGTATTTGTTTCTAAATGCTTGTGTATGTAGATAATTGCCCATCGTGATATGTATCATTGCCTTCAGGAGAAAATTCTAAAGAACTAGTATTGACATTTTTTCAGTAGAAATGTTATGTCTGTTTTTGAATACCATGGATTCCATGTATTGTTGTCACAAACGGTGCATGTGCATGAAAGGGCAATAAGTCAACGGGTACAATGAGAACAATTTGTATTTTTAAAAACAAAAGCTGTTCATTATAAAACATCCTAAATTGTTTTGATTCAAATTTGAAATTGAACAGGTGTTTAGGAGTCCTCAGTTTACCTTTTATTATATCTTATTGATGTTTGAGAGACTGATGTTACACTTACCTCAGCCCATTGATTTGCCATTTTCATATGGAACATCTGTTGGAAACTATTTGTATTTTCCACATTTAAGAAAGAGTAAATTTTTGAAATTGCATGTTTATTCTTTGTTCAGGTGTCTTTTCACCACCCACATAGATATGAAGTATGTTGAATAAAGACATAATATACTTTTAGATAGTCCATAGCTTTGAGATAGATTTATAAAGTGCTTCTTTGAAACATATAAGAAAATCTTTATTTTATCTATGGGTAATACAATAGCATCTCATAGATATGTGTGCAATCCAGACACATTGTCAAATTAGTTTATTAGGACTTAATTGTGCATAACTGAATATATTAAAAAGAAAGACATAACATATTGCATAATACCTCATTTATGTTGAAAAAAGCTACTATAGCTACTCTAACTTATTCCTAATCACTGGCATATGTTAAACTGAACAAAATAATTTCTTGGCTTACCATATTAAAATGATACAAATACATCATTTAAAATGTTTCATAAAAAAAAAAAAAAAAGTAGTAGTTTAAGTTTCACTACTTAATCCTGCTCACCAATACATAGAAAGCTAGAAATAATTGCAAATCTATAGTTTTTTTTTTTTTTTTTTATCATTTAAATTCCAAAAAAATATTCTTTTAGTTATGTTGATGACAGTGAACCAATTGGTGGATGTTGAATGACTGCAGTATCATGTTTGGCCACATGATGGCAATGGTTTATTATTGAACCTGTATCCTGCTTGAGATAAGAGGTTTAGTCTTCTTTTTCAGATTGTGGTTTCAAATGTAATTGGTACCAGTGTTAACACATAATCCACATCTAGAAATATATTTACTGTATCAGTAGAACTAACTTTGTCATTGCATACACTAATATTTCCACACTGCTGCATGCAGTACTTCATTTTTGAGCTGTTCTAATTGTACATTATTAATGATTATTAATTGATCATTTAGGAGACACTTTTATCCAAAGTGACTTAGAAAGACGAGGAGGTTAAAGAGCTGGGAACCTCCTAGTAACAAACACCTTTCTTTAACCACTGGACCACCATGTTAGGACGCTACACACACACACACACACACACAATGCATTAGACAGATAGCAAAATGAACACTAAACTTGTATTTACTTACTCTCCTGAGAGTTTCACTGGTCAGAGCACAGTTACACTACACTGATGCGCCCCAAACAGTTGCTGTACTCCGGTTATTAAAATGCTGTGAATGTAGAAGACTTGCTGACTTTCACGAGATTTAATTGGCTCTTGTAATGCTGAAAGTTGTATATCCTGATTACCCATAATTCTATAGTTTCTGCTTTCTCCCACCTTACCCACCTTTGCGCGCATATATATATATATATATATATATATATATATATATATATATATATATATATATATATATATATATATAGTGTGTGTGTATGGTGGTACACACACAATACCAAATTAACTAAATTTTTCTTTTTCTTATTTTATACATTGATCAAGACCTGGTAAATCTACACATATACCAGTTATTTTATAGATTTACAGATTTTACACATGGACTGTGATATATAGACCTCATTCCTAAAATAAAGGCCCCAAAACAGCTAAATTAATAAATAATAACATTAAAAAACAATACAAAAATAAACTTGACTGTTTATTTTTAACGGTAGACTCACTCAGTTGCCGACCAAATTTCAATCAAAAAAGGGTTTTATGAAGTGACTTGTGACTAGTCATGTCCTAAAAGCAAATTAAATGAAACATGTATATATACTGAGATAGCATCAGCAGAACCCAAAGGGCAGGCAAAAGTACAAAAAAAAAATGCATGTCTAGATGTTAATACTGGTACTTGGACATTTAACATAAACTACCAAGCTGATCTATAGAAGTTCAAATGAGTCACAGTATAACTTTTTTTCAATTAAATATTCACTGCACTGCTAAAAGCTATTGCAATTTTTAACATCAGGCATATTTTATTGACTTACATTTAGCCTAATAAAACATATATAAGACTAACAATAATAATAATAATAATAATAATAATAATAATAATAATAATAATAATAATATATTAAGGCATTTGTGAATTGTTTGTTAGCAATACCGAATTCCAAATTACAGTTCAATCAAGAAAAAAAAAAACTTCTTAATTTCTCCATGCTGTGGTTTGTTAATATTTCACAGTCTCAGACTGCAGCTATATACGGCTACATTTCAGTCAATGAATATGAAGTAATCATGCTCAGTGGAGTATAACAATAATTAGAATGGAGATTAAATAAAAATAATTAGAAAAAGTTCATCTAGTTTTGATGTATTAATTATTCGGGCCCTGCTTTATTCAAACTCTAATTATCTGCTTCAGTGAAAATGCCAAGATTTCTGCGACTCATAAAAAATTACATTCATGTAATTATGTCAGCAATTTAGGAAGTATTCACTAAGTAGGAGTCAGCTTTATTCCTAGTTTAAAGTAAGTTTGAACTACTTAGAAGTTAATACGTGCTTTACGCCCCAGTTTAAATAAATGCAATCTGAGGTTATTTACTTTTTAACTGAAACACACTTTTTCTTTCACATGTTTCACTTAAATTGCTTTTAGGACAATATTAAAGCTCACTTTACCTCTACTGACAGAGTTTTAACCAATCCTGGTCAGTAGACAATCATTTGCATATAAATGGAAATATTTATTGCAACAAAGAGAACCAAGTGAATGCTCATTTTTCAAAACTCAGTGCGTAACACTGATATCTGTATATTACAACCATGCCTTGTTAAAATAAAAAAAAAATATGCTGTGTGCAGTCTTTATTGCCCTAACATGCGGCAAAATATTCAAGATAGGATATTTATTACATTTAATATGGTTTTCACTATGTGTTCTTCAGCAACTGAAGGGCTGCCAAACTAACTTGAATAAACAAGAAAAAATAGGCATGTTCAGAGAGATATTAACTGATTATATTGCAGGTAGCTTTATTTTTTATGGAGTGAAAATGTGTATGTGTGTGTGTGTGTGTGTGTGTGTGTGTGTGTGTGTGTGTGTGTATATATATATATATATATATATATATATATATATATATATATATATATATATATATATATATATATTTAAAGCAATAATCAAAATACACAAAATTAGTCAACTATTTAAAACAAGTACAACTCTCAGTCACAAAATCATGCAGTGTACTCTTAAATTGCAATAAAGATATCTGGGTCTGCAGCTTTAGTTTGGACTGGAACTCATTCCAGGACCATGGGGCATAATAAGCAAAGGATCCTTTACCAGCCTCAGTATAATACAATATAATACATTTTAAACTGACAATATTTATTAAATACATTAATGTCTTAGATTGTTTCTACTTCATACATTGCATCTACAAGTGTTTTTATACAGCAGAAGTAGATTTGAACATGAGTGAACAAATCTCACAAAGGTGAAACAAAAAACAAATATGTCAGATCATGAAATAAAAGTTTTTTAAAAAAGCACAAGTAGAACATAAAATGAATATGAAGTTGGATAATAGAGTGCAATGTCAAAATTGAAACTGAAAGATTATGACTATGCAATTGTTTTATTTTTTATAACAATAACATGATAAGAATATTTTGAATAAAGTGAAACAAAGTAATGATTTCTGAAAAATGGAACTGACAGCAATGTTCCCTCTTGCCAGTACACTCTGAAAAGCCTAGTACTCCAAGACATCAGATTAGTAATTAAGTAGAACTGATTTGTATGTGGCATCTCTGACTGGCAGCTATCTTGTCTGAAAAAGTAGAGACCATAAAGAGCCAGGTTTGTTTAGACTCTTGAATGAATAGGTTCAATGAACACACCCAAGTTGGAAAGCGGCCTAAAGCTGCCCACAGAAGAGACTAGAGATTCAACTAAATGGAAGGCAAACTCTGCAAAAACAGGTTCAAAATAAAAGTTGTTGTATAGTTTTTCACTCAAACGGTGTCAATAAAGGATAAGTGATTTGAGTGCTATTTAGTGCAGTAAATAAGTAAACTAATTAGAATGTTGAAAAGTGCAGATATGAATATTATTGTACAGATTTAGGATTGTATGGGCCAAGAGAAAACAAAAACAAAAATGAGCATTATTCTTGATACATATGTTTTTTATAGCCTCACAGCACTGGGAAATTAAATCTGAATATTGGTAAATGTGAATAATTGATTATATCCAACAGGGCTATACAGCATAAGGACAGGAAACAAACAGTGTTTCATTTCACTGTGTTTGCTTTCAATGGTGCATTTTACTTGCCTGTAAAAGGGGGCATGGGGGACAGGCAAAGCAGCTATCAATTACTGCTCAGTGTTCAACCTTTGACTAACTCAGACTTCATGTTATTCCCAAGTGGAGCAGAGGTTAACCTGCTAAGCTGAGATGTGATCCCAAAGTAGACATTCATTTCTTAATGCATTTAGTGAAGGTGTGTCCTTTCTGAAGTCTGAAACACTGGGGACCTTATTGATTTTCATAACTGGGCCAACTTGCCAATCACAAAGGGCGGCTGGAATGGCTGAATAAATATGACTTGCTTTCACCTCGAATGTGTCACTACTCAACAATTATCTTGCTTTCTATGGCTGGAAGTTACAACATCATAAAATATTAGAAAGCCGTTGTATGAAATATTCCTTTAGCATTTAAATGCACTGTTTCATCTAGAACCACCAAACATAAATATGTTGCCAAAATGTTATTCATATAAACATGAATAGAGCTACAGGAACTTTTCAATGAAATATGTCTGTTTGAACAATTATCTTTTGCATATTATTGATTGGTTTGCATGATGTTTTTATATAAACTTTTTATGCCAAAATAAACCAACCATGATATACCATATGATATAATATGGCTCAGAGATTAGCACCAGCTTAAAGCAGCATACAGTATGTGGTATATTATACAAACTATCTAACATTAATATTTGCAAAGGTTATTTGTGATAAGAAAGCGATCATTGTTTTGGTATTTTACATGCACAATGTCTGAAAAAAAAGAAAAAAAACTTTCATTTTATATTTTGAATTTAGAAGTATGTATACAAATGTGATGCTTATCTTAAATCCTTAGCAATCACTGTCATATCCAATAACAAAGAGCAGTCTAAATGAG